>NC_048900.1:2934006-3033826 GCF_011077185.1 Oxyura jamaicensis | reverse complement strand
GAAAGAAAGAAAGAAAGAAAGAAAGAAAGAAAGAAAGAAAGAAAGAAAAACATAGACACGAAGCCCAGGTACGGGAAGAGCTGAAAGAGAGAAGACTTGCCAGAGGACCCACAGTGTTGTGCTGTTGTCCAGAGATGAAGCAAAGGTTATTGTGTGTATTCTCCTCCCCCATGTCTGCATTAGTGTTAGTGCTTTCATGACTCCCTGAGAGTTTTATCAGCCATCAGAAAAACAACTTTTAGCCAGATCAATGTTTCTGAATCTTTACACAGTGTTTGGTTGCCAGTCGAAAGGGAAGGAGGTGAAGGTTGTGGCCTCTTTGAAGCAAGTGGCTTTGGATCAGTGTAAACTGTAAAAATTCTCTTACCTTTTACCATTGCTCTGTCATGTAGAAAGTAATATTTACCTCAGAGTAAGTAAACAATCTGTTTATATTTAAGTTCATCACTGGAAAAGGTGATGACAGCCACTTACTCTATGAGGAAAGTTGTTTTCCATGACCAGATGTCTGCATTCCCTAAGTTAGGAGGACAGACTCAGGACACTGGTAGCTAGCATGCTAATAATAACTATCTTGTTAACAAGAAATCTTTGATGGCTGGTTGAGGGGAGCTGGAATAAGAATAGTTGGTCTGAGTACAAAAAGACCCATAAATTAACTTCCTTCATTCTGAGTGCTCAGTTAGGCAAAGGGAGCTGGATGCCTGGCCAGGAGGCTGGGTAAATATTCTGGGAGTAAATCCTTACTGTGAAATATCTTCAGGAAAAGCATTGAAGATTCTTACCAGTGAAAGAACTCAGGTGTGGGGATAAATAAGAATTAGAAAATATCAGGTTTTATGAAGAGAGCCTGATGATGGCAGCATAGAATGCAACAGAAGACTGAGAAAATTCCTGGGTTAAGTAGCAACAGAACTGCCCTTGAAAACAGAGTCAGAGTTCAACCTTTCCATCTCATCCTCCACTTCAGCAGTGGCTTTTGAAATATAGGGCTATGGCTCCAGGAAGGAGAAAAGAAAACAATGATTGTGTTCTGTGTACATGTGCTGATCTTTCATAAGCTATGCAATAAATCAGCACAGAAATCTTTTGTGTGGCATCAGTGATAAATAGTTCTGCTTCGTCCTTTCAGATCCAGAAATCTCATCTCTTTTCCTTAGCAGTATAAATTCTTCTAGCTAGTTGTATGCTCTACAAATTCTACCTAGCTAATTCTTGTCATGAAAACTAATCTGTAACTACTGCAGCCTCTAAGGCAATTCAAAATACACCTCTAGATATAACGAGAAATACAAGCCACGTGCACATTAGTATTTTAAACAAAAAGCTTAACAACCAATGTCTGAATCAGAGATGATTGACTTGGTCACCTAACAAACATAATGCCACTTGGTCACTTAATAAAGAAGTGCTGTCTCTGTGGCAAAATCCTATGTCTTGCTGGAGGCACCCTTTGATGGTATTGGCAAAGGACAGGGTAATCATGCAGACATTGTTTGCTCTAGATCTGCTGGTTGTATTGGCCACCAAAGCAGGAGTTCAGTGTTTAACCCTTCAGAATTGCTTCTAAAGAGGTAGCCACACAGTCTCAGGGGATGTCAGCCTGTGGCAGAGCACTTTCAGGAACATGAAGTGCGATAAGGCAGTGAAACAACACAAGGTTATCTCTATGCTGGTAGCATTTGGAAATGGGATTACAGCTGCGTATGTTGGTAATTCTCATTTTTGGGACAGATTCTGAAAGTCAAGTTACTCCAGTGGTTTTATTTTCATTTTTATTGAGACTGATCCTCTCACAAACACACATAAATAGTTTACTGGTTAAGCAAAAGATAAATAGCTGCAATGTACTTTAACATTGAATGCTCTTATGTCAGTATAGAATACTGAATTAATGCTCATTAATCTGCAAACTACCCAGTTTCCTTGGGGTGTAATTTGAAATTCCAAGAACATGGGTAATTTACACTGCTGAACATTTTAAATTCAAGTGTTTTCTGGCATGGCAAACTCTCTCATTGCTGCTGGGACAGGTTCTAGCTCTACAGATCTCACAGATCTCAGTTATTTTGCATTTCACCTTAGTCTGTAGAGCTGACTCTTTTTCCAGCCATTCCTGCCACCCGAAAAGGAGGCAGTCTCCTATATGCATTAGGAATTGTTAGGCTCTGCTTCACTGGATTACACCAAAAAACTCAAAGACAGTAACTTTTATTCCCCTTGTATTTGTGTAAGGATCATCCCACGTACAGTGCTTATTGTACGTTTCCACACCAACACTTGCCAAAGACAAGATTCTGATTTGTTTGGCTTCCATTAGTTGTGGTAGTAAGAAATGGAGCTAGAAAAAAAGGAGATAAAGACAGATATATCCTTGTAAAACCTATCCAGGGCAGCTCAGTGTTATGGCAAGAGAGCAGACTTCAGAACGTTAACTTCTTTCCAGTCCTGAGAGATCTAACAGATAACAGATATCTGATGGGCTTCTCTGGCTCATAAAAGCAAATTCAAACCATTCAGTAGCACCCATGAATGGTGTCTGGAATTCCCATTGACAGAGAAGCTAAGCCCTCATCTAGTATATGTGCAATAAGATGGGAAGGGGGAAATACCTTACTGGAAAAAAAGATACCTGCTGCTACTTGCTCTCCAGTGCAAACTAAACCAGACCTTGCCAACAGGGACAAATTGCTTAATATCCACACAGCACTTTGAAGATCTAAAGTAGTGTAAGTGTTATTATTATCATTTTTACTAGAGCAGCTAATATTGCTCTTCTAAATAGATATATTGGAGTTTTATCTTTAAAATGTATTAAAAAAGGCTTGAGTGAAACTTTTCTGGAAAAGAATGAATGATGTGGTTCTTCTATCAACACAGTAATAAGGCATTTTTAATTAGACCCTGTACTTTGTATAGGCTTGGAGGAAAGGAATTTCTGAGTCAGCATGTGGTGCCATTAAACATATTTAAATGTAGCTTAATAATAGCCTTTTCACATCCTTTTGGTGCATGTGACTCTTACTTTAAAAATAAAAAAAGAAAATTGCTCCTGGGGGTTGAGTGCACTATAGTCATGCTATTCTGCATCTCTGATTACAAGTACTACAATCAGAAGGGTGAACAAAACAGGACCGTGAAAATGGGCATCATAATTGTGGAGTGATACTGCTAGTGTGCATTTTCCAGGAATGCTAATTATGTGCATGTCAGGTGTAAGCATACAGAACCTCAATATATAGCTGTGCTGCTGCCCTCAGAGATGTGCGTTTCTATTCATGAAATCTTTGCTATCTTTTCTAACCCATAATTTTCAAGACAGCAAAGTATCGGTGTTCGTGCTGTATAGTCTGTGCTGTTATTCCTTCAAAGCAAACAGGAATATCCTGACACTGTATCTTGCCACAGTTCATTTTAAGCATCTGAACAGCTCCAAGAAAACACCTTGCTCCTAATTTGTAGCTAGTTTAATATGCAAAAGTTTTGCAGCTGTCACTTGCTATGCTGAAAAATGTTGCGTGTTTGGTTACACAAGGTTACTTGTGCTGGCTTAAGGACAGGACCCGTTGGCTGTTTATTATAGAATCAATAATACTGTCTTTATGTTTTATCCTTTCTAGGAAGTGGAGAAGCACTGTGGCTAGGTTATGAGGCTAAACATGAGTGCTGTGATTCTGTGTGACCAGGCCTGAATTACTGCAGGTGGAGGAGAGCAGTTCTTAGAAAGTCAAAAGGTAGGAGATGACAGCTGAACTTCCGGGCTTCTCTGAAAACCTTCATCATAAAATCCCTTTAAATGAAACTCCATTTCCTGTTTCATTGTAAGTGCAGTGAACAATTCTTTAGAAAGTTCTTCTGGGAGCTCTATAAGTATACTGAAAAAAATAAACTATGTTGTATGTCTACTATCTCTATTTATTCATTTGATTTGTTGTGCAGCTTGGAGAATAAACATAACATGAATACATCTACAAGAGATAAGGCAGACTCTGGGATGAAACTAAGCATCAGTCTGAAAGTGGTAGAATGGTAACTAAAGAAAGTGACATTTTGCAGTAATAGACTTCACTAAGAAATTTCATTTTGTTTCATTTGAAAATTAAATGCTGACTATTTTCTTTGTTGACTCTGATGCACACTGCACTTTATCATGTGCTCTTTTTCCTCCTGTTCATTTTTCCCAGGAAGGGCAGAAGAAAATTTTATAGAATTTGAAACAACTGCTTTTTCCTGATAATTCTAACTTGTGTAGTGATATGCATGACAGTACCGGAAACTGCCCAGAGCTTATCAAACTACCACCTAATACTAAATATAAAAAATAGTATAACTTTTCTTGGCCACATTACTTTGTTGTGATTGTGATTAAGGTGATGCATACACATTTACTGTATATTTGTTCAGTAAGTCTGCAAAACTAATATTATTATACACTTAGTCTTATGTTCTGTTTTCAATGTCCTATGTATTTGCAGATCATTTTAACAGTATTTATCAAGTGGAAGAAGCAAGCTTTAATAAATTATTGCTTCCCATATAAGATTAAAATGTGCAGATTAAAACTGATTTGTAACTATAATTTGTCAACCTACATTCCTCTCGCAGTTACAATTAGCTATGACTTCATTCTTCACAACTAGTTACGAGTTATGTCATAGCATTACTGTGTGCTGTTAAGTATTTGCCAAGTTTTACCCCAAAGGTATTTGCATTTCAGTTCTGAGTAAAATTCTTCCTGTACAGTAGGTGATTTGCAAGGTGCTTTGTGATATTTGGTGATAAAAGGTGCTATGTAAATTATCTTTACTACCATATGGCCTGTTCGTGTTCCCAGTTCAAATCTGCTGGGAGAAATCTCTCGGCAAAATCAACAGAAGCACATCTGGTCCACATGCAGCCTATGACAGAAAATTCTTTTGGTTTCATTAGTCCTTCCATGGAAGTTCAAATGAATTAGATGTAAGAGGAAGAAACAAAGCTTCTCAAAAATGAAAACCACTCTACAATGTGTTTGAGATGTGCCAGAAGCTGTTCTCAGTAGGGACAAACATAACAGATTTTAAATTGGCTTGGTCAGAGTGAAAATCACTTGTAAGAGCACTGTTTACAAACCATCTGGATTTTCGGGTCAGTAGTTTGCTGCAGAAACACTCCAGACATTGCATATTCAAGCAGAACATAATAGATTTACTAAGTTCTTCATTTCCTCTGTTGCTGACCACCGGTGTGCAGATACAAAAATAAATTATGACTGTTGGTGCAGCTATATTCTGTGCTGCTTTCAGGTGAGGGAAACAAATAGTCTTACCAGTGGGATATGCTGATTGTCATGCCTGCGATGCAGACAGTTTCCTTCTACTGCTTACAGAAAAGCATGCCAAATTTGTGTCAGTGTTTCTTTCCATTGCAGCCTCTTGTAATCTGAAAACATTTTCAAAATAAAAATGACAATGCCAGTGAGAATGAACTTTGACAGCAGTATAATGAAATGCGTGGGAGGAAGCACTCTGTGTGGAATTTGAAAGAAAATCCAATTTCACCTCCACTCCTGCAAGATGTGGTATTGGACCAAGGACTTTCAGTGTACAGTCTAATTCATGTGTGGTGAGAATAGTCCCTTCATGTGCATGCAATATTAATACTCCAGGGTTTTCTCCATCTGTTTTCACGTATGCTTAAAGTGTAACCTCTTTGAGGCAGGAAGGTAATTTTTATTTATTTATTTATTTATTTATTTATTTAATGCATTTACTCTGCCTAGAACAATCGGACACTATTACAGAGATATGTTCACTGTGTAGCACTATGTTCACTTTTAGCACAAGTAACATATTTTCCTTGGAGAAGTCACTCTGATGAAGGAATAATATCGCTCCTATGTTTATAATCTACTTCCTAAAAATATATGTATTTTTTATAACTGAGTGCAGATATAAAAGTTACCTCAATACTTTCATGAAAGTCTGGATTTTCAGGTAATATAAGTTGTGGAAGTCTGACAAATTAAAGTAGAAATGTACCAAACAGCATCAGCAGAAGAGACTTTCTGTATCGTTAGGAAGATAAAAACAATAATCACCCGTAGTGAAGGTAGGAAAAGGAAACTGGGCTCCCTGATGGCTCTCAGCGCTGATGGATTAAAATGATTTCTAAAGCATGAACCTGCCACCTCTGCCCCTACTTCTCAGTCCCTGAGCACAAGGAAGTTGGACTGCATTTCTGGAGCCATGTTAGGAGGAGCATTCTTATCTGTAATCCTTCTGCAATAAAGAAGGTAACTCACATGAGTGTATTGGTGTGGGTCTACAGTTTTTGAGATGAAATGTTTGTAAGTCAGGCCTATTAATGACTGGAATGAACTAGCACAGAGTGTGATGGACTATTCATACTCCAAGACTAAATAGAATGGTTGTTTGTTTTGAAGAAGTTCCGTGGGCTTCTAAATATAAAATTAGAGCATTTACTGACTCCTTGTGGACCTTATGTGTTAATAATATTAAAAGATTATCATGTATCAAGAAATAGGTATATAAAAGGAAGATCCTGTCTCTATATATCAACTTCTATATAGAAGAAAATTTAATCCGAGACTGCCTTCTTTCTTCCTGGTATTGACTATTCCCAACAATTAACGAAAACTGTTATTTTTTAGCTTATTAATAGGTCACATATAAGAAATAGATTAGACTCATGTTTGCATATTTACTTATCCTTTATTGTCCTGTTAACAACGCACACTTTGAGCAATGAGCAGTGAGCAGTTTTCTAGCAGGGAGTGCTGGAAAGCCAGATGAATGATGTCTGGCTTGTTTGTTACTCTGTTGAAGTACATTTTGTTTGGCATCGGAGGGGAAGAATTACATTATCACTGGGAGAAACGAAGATGTGGCTTTGCGTCTTTTGGATGATGAACATCTCTTTCAAATATGTTTCATAAAATATTTTCTACTGGAAGAGCTTTGGTAGAAGTTCTTTTTCAAAGAAAGACTGCTTGAAGGAATTAGGAAGACAGTTGGGAAATACAATTTTCCTTCAGGAAAAAATTCAAGTAATTTTTTTCTTTAAAGATTTTTATTTTTCATCCAGAGTTAAGATAAAAAGCCACTAGTCTGCAGTCTCTCTGGGAGTAAAAATAATGTTTTAGGAGAACCTGGCTGGAAATTTCAGTTCACCTTTAGCTGCTAAGAGACAATACAGCCACCTCTTTGGAACTGCTGTATTTTTCTAAGTCCATTCAGTTCTTTCAGGAAAGCACTTTTTAGCTGATCATGTATTTCTTTCCTCATGACTTTGACCAGTTGAAATAGTTTGCCAGACATGGATGTGATTATGTATGTGAGTGGAAGATTGCAATGACTCATTACACGAAGGAGAATTCAATTTCAGCTTACTCAGACTCCAAGGGATCACACACATTTCAGCCAACTGCTGAAAAGAAGTCACTTCTGCTGGAAGGGAAAAATAGCACACTTTTGGTCAAGGAAAAATAGCAAACTGTTGTCTTAGAGCAGTGCAACTTTCATGTAACTGGATCCCAGAAAATGTCCTTTGTCCAGAATTTTCTCTTTATTGTGTGTCTGTACTGGTGTCTGTGGCAAGGTGTGGCTACATGGCTGGTGGGTTCTGGATGGTCCCAGAAGCTTCTGGCCACTTCCAGCTAGTTCCACATGGTTCCAGAAGCTTGTGGGCACTTCCAGCTAGTTCTGGATGGTTCCAGATGGTTCCAGAAGCTTCTGGCCACTTCCAGCTGGTTCCGGATGGTTCCAGATGGTTCTGGAACCACTGTGGAACAGTCCCCCTGTGGGGCACAGCAGAGCCTGCTGATGCCTCTGTGAAAACACGTTTAAGAAAGGGGAAAACGCCAGCCGGGCAGTGAGGAGTGAGGACAGAAGTGTGAGGAGCAGCCCTGTGAGAAGCCAGGTCTGAGAAGGGGGCAGGAGAGGGGCTGCAGGTGCCTGAGCAGTCTCCTTCACGGCCTGTGGAGACCCCACACCAGAGCAGGTCCTGCAGAAAGTAACGCAGAGGCTGTCCCTCAGGATCCTTTCCATGCCCCTGAGGTGGGGCAGGCCTGTGCTCTCTCCCACGTGCTTCAGAAAGATGGCTCCGACCCTGAGGAGATTTTGAGCAGGCAGGGTTTGGCCCCCTGCCTCTTCCCAGGCATGTCAAGAAAACTGGTGTTGGGCCGGATGGCCCAACCAAACAACTTCAAGCACAATAGTGCTTTATAATAAAAAGTGCCACAGAAAAATAAGAGACTTTTTCTCACAAAGCTCCCTGTAAATTTACTTGTTTACGTCCAGTGTGCGTTTAGAACATTAAGATCAAATTTATTACTCACCTGAGTGTATCTTATTTGACACAAACAGGGATTGCCGAATCAGGTCCTCATCTGAATTATTTAGTGTAAATGTGTATAAATCAGGGACTAAATCAATTACAGGCAGCAGAGATGAAACAGAATCCTGTCTTTCAATGAAAACAGTGAGAGCTCTCTCTCACACTCTTTGACGCTTTTTTTGTTGTTGTTGTTGTTTCCTTTTTAATTAGAGTTTATAGCAACTACTTGTACCCTTGGCAATTTAACTGAACTTAACCAGACTGAGATCTCATCAGGTTTTAATTGTGTGGTTCAAGCATTATTAAAATAAGCCATCAAAGAGCCCAGAAAACACAATCCCATGTACCTCAGTGTATGGGGTTCATAAAGACATTCAATCCCTAAATGATGGAGGACAAATTAGTCTGGGTTGGGTGCATAAACATAGAAAAAGTTGTCCTATGGTAATACACAGTCATAAAAAAAATAAACAAAACCAGTTCTCTAAATATTCAAGTTTTATTTTGCATCTGAGAGATCATCTTCATCTGCAACCTACCCCTGTTTACCACATTTTTGATCAGTTAGAGACGTTACGTAACTCAGTGTCATGTAGCCTGCGGCATTTGCACATGGATGTGGGTATGCCTCTGCAGGGTAGACTGGTCTGATTGCAACTTGTAAATTCACAGTGTAGGCAAATTGTTATGTAACTGCAATAAGATGTCTAATCTCCCTTTGCCCACAGATGTCACACATGGCTAGATTCATGGTGAATCCATACCAGGTAGGTTGAAGGCAGTAGAAATTATTCTGCTCTGTACCAGCTGAGAATCCAGGCCACAATATAGATGGAAATCATAAAGCTTCTGCTTTGGTTTCTGTATTTTTTTCTGATATTTCAGTGTTTAGTGTTTACATATGTGTGTACAGTTAATCCCGGTTCTATGTTTGGATAAAAATAGGATTAATCTTTTCTATCAGCTTGCACATATATATAATGTTGAAAAGTAACTCTTGCTTTCTTTTCTTGCAAGTGAGAAACCAGGGAAAGGTGTAAGAATCCATTTATTATTTGGATGGTTGATGAAGACATATGAACCTGAAAGAAAGGGGAGTGGACAGGGCTCTAATGACCACTGAGGCTCTTCTGGTTCATCAAGAGGCTTGGTGATTCCTGGAGCATGGTGAGGTGAGTATTTTCCAATGTCACTCACTAGTATTCACGTTATCACTGTGACAGTGAGCCTTTGAGCATGAGACTGCGGTATGCTGACTGCTAACACATTAGCCAGCTTGCTAAAGAAGGGCTCATACCAAAAAAGTGTTACAGCAGCACTCAGGGAAATTGTACTGCAAATGTCCTAGAGAAACTGTGAAGAGTGTGGGTTTGGAGACTGGCCCAGGCTGTGGTCCCCCTCCAGCTGTCTGTCAGGGTAGTGATAGATGGGAATGGCTTAGGCAGTCTGCATGGCACTGTTCCCCCAGGTGCTATGTGCATCCTTCTCTTTCTCAGGCTCTGTCCCTGCCAACTATGTATGCTATTGATTTACTGATGTCATTTGGCTACCCCATCACACTTAGGAATACTGGGGGGATGGGTTTCTTTCAGTGATCCACCTGTGGTGAAGTAGGCATCATTGCCTCAAGGCTCTGGTGTGATCACAGACAGCGGTGCTGGTGTTTTCACTATCAAACCATCAGTGAACCAAGTAGGGCAGGGTGATTTTTCCCATCTTCAGTGCAGCTCTAGCCTAGACGAGCAGAATGTTCTATCCACAGCCATTACAATCTGCAGCACCCAGTGTCTGCAGCAAGAGAAAAGTAGAAAGGCCAGTGTGTGAACTGGTTATCTGAGGGAATTCATGAGTATACAGAAGTTTTGAGCTAGAATGGGATGAAACAATTGAGGTTGCAATACTGGTATGAAAAAAAAAAAAAAAAAAAAAAAAAAAGTCTAAACAAGGCTGAATGTTCTGTAGAGGGGAAAATCAGCATATACCTATACTGGTAATATCTAGTTTTGTAGTTCTTAGAGAAAGTCATTCAGTTAGAGCAGAATTGCAGCAGTTAAATGGCTGAGAAGTATTAATATTTAAGGCTTTTGATTCTGCTTTTGTCCTTCCTACCTGTTAGGTTTAAATTATCTTTTCAGCTACCAGTCTTTAACCCACTGTGCTGTTATCTTAGTTGATTTTTCTAGATATATAAAATAAATTAATTTCTGCAATCAGTAAATAAGCAATTTGTCCTTCCTGCTACAGATGATGCTATGTCCTGAGCTCTCACTAAAATGCCAGTGAATAATGAACATTGTATGTTTATTTTTAATATCCATTCTCATTTAACTGTGACTATTAAATATCTGCCTGGAATAGAAAGGATATTTATTGCAAAATAGTGAAAATTCTGCAGGTGTTTTGCAGTTTTTAGCTATATCAACACCTAGCCTTTTATTAAATAACAGCAACATTTCCCTTATTTCATTACATTCTTCCTACATCGTTACGTGCATTATTTTTCACAAACGCCTAAATAAGAAATGCAGTGTATATGGGGCAGCGTTGTGGAGATACGCCTTTGTGAAACAGACTCTTGGCCTAAGCTTCCACCAGGGGGCAGGACGAGACAAAAATTAAGGACTCGGGGAGGGGGTGGTGATGGGGGGCACGTGGGGGGGAACGGCAAAAACAGCCCTGCTTTTAGGATTTGTTCCCTTCATTTTCTGCAAAACCACCATCTCTGCAGCAGTATGACTATCTGAGGAAAGCAAGTTCTCTCTTTTTGTTCTGTAAACAATGCTTGGCTTCTGCTTCAGTGAATATATATTACTGCTTCTGAAACACTCTTTGTCCTCACAAATACAAGCCCAATGATCTAGGTACAGAAGCATTTTAATATTACATAAAGCTATTTAATAAATCTGTATGTCTCCCATATTGCAAAACAACAACGACAAACAAAAACAAAAACAAGCAAACAACAAAAGTGTTGTGTTTTAAATCTCCTCTGCAGCATTTTAGCGATTATTTTTCTTAAGCACAGTTTGAAGATAATTCTGGGCACTGCAACTCAAGACCACAGCCATGTATTGTCCTTTGTAAAAACACAGTAGCAGGAGCCTAAGGCTTATGCCATGCCCAATTACAGGAGGACGTCTTAAGTGTTTCTTGTGTCTAGAAATAATGCAGCAGGCAGCCTACTTTCTAAGATATTGTAGAGACCCACTTGTGCAATGAAGGAAATGGACCACTGACTGAAAACTGCTCAGCCCAACCAAAAGCAAAATAGCTGTGAAGAGCAAAAATTACGTTTGTTCATGTTAAAGTGGATGTGCTTGTAAGGAATGCTGTTCATAATTAATTATAGCCTAATCCCAGATGATCTAAATACTCATCTCTGAGCAAGAAGATTGTGCAAGACTTTCTAGTAATTACAGTACAGAATATAGTCTCCGTAAGAGGAGATGAATCATTTGAGATCAGAAATATATCAACTAGTTCCCAGGCCGCTCCAAACCTATAGGTGAGGTGAGAAGCCAGTAGCTGTTACCTGTGGGTGTCTGCATATTATTGCGCACAGCTGTGATTTTATGTGTATGCTGTCAAAGAGGTACTAATGACCAGGCCCCAGTAACCATGAGAGGGAGCGAGTTTTCATTCATCATAGATTTGCATAGGAACCACAAACTGTTCTACCTCTTCGCTTTGGTAGTGATCAGGTAGCTTTAAATTGACAGCGTGCTTGGCTTTGCCAAAGGATTTCCCAAGCTTAAGGGATGTGTTTCTGCCTTCACCGGCAAAGCAAGGCAGAGGAAGAGGGTCTTTTAAGACCTGTAATGAAAGACTCCACAAACTTGACTATCTCTGGAGCTAATAGAATTGTGAAACAGTCTTTAATTATTTTCTATATATTTAGATGTAATCCAAGATACTCTTAAAGGTTATCAATTGGATTATGGTAACTTCCCCTTAAATAGATGCAAATGTAGTTATATTGAAATATCATATTGAAATATATATGTATTATAGAGACATATATGAATATAATAACATATAACTACATGTAGTTTGGGCAACATATATTCATTTATATTGGGTATAAGAAAGAAACTTTTCAAGACGAGGGTGGTGAGATACGGGAACATGTTTTCTAGAGAAGTTACGGATTGCCCATCACTGGAAGTGTTCAGAGTTAGATTGGATGGGGCTTCCAGCAACCTGATCTAATGAAAGACATTCTTGCCCATGGCAGGGCTTTGGATGAGTTGATCTTTAAGAGTGCCTTCCAACCCAAGCCATTCTAAGACAAGTTATATGTGTATAAATTATCTATAATTATATTTATATAAAATTTTATTTCTAACATCAAGTGCTATAAGCAATTTTTGTACTATCATGCTAAAACTTCTTCAGAAAACTCTTGCATTTAAGTGCAGAAAAATAATACCTTGTATCAAATGGGTGTAGTCTGATAGGAAAAAGGGAGGTAACTAACTCAGATTTGCTGCTGAGATGATTTTTTCCTATTCCTATAAATAGACTGAAAAGAAAATATTTAACCGTTATTACTGGTCCCATTCATTCAAAAATCATGAGTCAAACCATGAAAATGATATTAAAAGCATTTATTAAGATTCTTTTTATTTCCCTTCACTTTTGCTTACAGTTGCATTTGTTTCATGTTTTAGGATTTCCCCACTGGCTACTGCAGTTAAAAACTTCATAAAAGAAATAAAATCTGTGATTTGTCACAGACTTGTCTGAGTTCATAACTGGGGTAATGTGCCTGTTTCCCCACTGCCACAGTGAAGGGGCAGTGAGGGAATCTCTGTCTGCATATGTTATTTCAAAGGGAATGAGGTAGCAGAGAACAGATGAAGGTCTGGGTAAGGCAAACAGTGAAAAAAGCACTAAAGGGGAAAATTTCCTCAGGCATATTAGTATGCACTAACTTCCAGAGGCATAAATATCTACACAAAGTGCAAGCCAGAAACAATACTTTTACTATTTTTTTTCCCCTCAGTAGAACAATTCAGGAAGTGTCTTTGTGGGAGTTTCACAGTTGGCTTAAATTCAGATTCAGAAAGTTTTCAGCTAAAAACATTTGGCAGAAACCAAAATTCTAAAGCAGCTGCAGAGACCGTTCTGTTTTGTCAGTGGTTTATATCTCATTTTCCTCCCTTGGGCTTGCCAAGGCTGGACGTGCAAAGTGCTCTGGTGGTGGTAGCATGGCTTCACAGTGGAGCTACTCAGGAGGCCCCCTGATACATCTAATTGCTCTGTATTGCCACATCAGATGATAATCTAGAACAGGTAATATGTGAATTCATAAAGATTTACCTACCAGGCAAGTATAGTTCTGTCACATGGCAAGGAAATATATCAATATGCCTACAGAATGCTTAAATAATAACAGTAAGTCCAGGCTCTGAATTATAACACTAAATCGGAATCTGGTGAGAATCTTTTTTTTCCTGTTTCATAATACACTCTTGCTTTTTTTAAATGTCTAGACCATCTTTAAATATATATATATATAAAGTTTTTCATTTGTTATTAATTCAACAAGATTGATAGGAGGAACTAGGGGCTGAAAGTGAAAGTACCCTAACTACAATGGAAGGAAGACGAGGGGAGATGAGTTAATATACATTGTTGTGGGTTGTTCCCAGTGAACAGTGAGAAGTATTAAACATAATGTTAAATATTTTGGTAGTATCTGAAGTGTGAATTCTGACAGGTAGATTTGGGATCTATAAACAATCTACAAAAAATAGCCACCTGTGGAATATCTTAGTTTGAGAACAATAAATCATTTTCTGATCTTGATACCCTTGGACTTTTAATCGTTGAACCAAAAAGCTGTCAAACACATTAGGTGAATAGCACTCTGAATTTCAGTATGTACAGGGACAGAAGTAAGTACAAATGTCTTGTGAGAAGAAATAGCTTCCATTTGGTATTCTGAACTTTGGAGCAAAACATTCCAAGAAAGCCTTGGAATATTAGTCTAATAATATAATAATACTCTCGGGTATTTTTCTAGAATTTACATTACAGACAGAAGCCACAAAATCTGAATATAGCTAACGACTTATGTATTGGTTATTTTCTAGTATCTTTTCTTTTGTACACTGGCTTGAGGAAGCTTGAGTCATTATTTTTAATGCTAATGTTAATAATACTGCGTACAGTATGAATTCTTCCTGACGTGAAAGTCATATTTTGGATCATAAAAGGAGAGATAGAAATGCTGACAAAATGGTAAAAGATGATGTGGAATCTTTGCTGTGTTTTAATGAAAAAAATAACCCAAACCCTCAGGGTCAGCACTCAAAGCTTATGTGAGGACAAATTATATCCTACAGGAGGAGAAGGGGAGGAGAAGGAACTTCAAAAAAATCCTGTAAGGCAGATAAAGATGATTACTTAAATTTATTGTTACATTCAGTGACAACTTTTGTTATACTGGAAAGAAGAAAAAACCAACAACGAACAAAAAATGAAAACACAAAAAAAGCTCACAGCAAAGCAGAGGTTACAGTTATTTCTCCTTAGGTGCTTGTGTTTGAATTTTGATCAGGTACTTTGACTCACTTCCTTTGTCCACTAAGCTATGGGCAGGTTGTACAAGCCCAGCCAGAGGAGGGAAAGGACAATCTCTGTTTCTCTCTGTACTCATGTAGACTGATTTTGGAGTATGGAGATTCTTATAATTTGGGACTAGTCATCTGCAGCACAGTGGACCATCCAAGCAATACCAGCGGTCAGGTTTGCAGAGAGGGCCCAAATCCATGGTCTTTCTACGGCCAGGAAGAAAAGAATGGAGAACCATACAGCTCCAATACACCGGGACTCTCGCTAACCAGGCAGTTATGAGGGAATGGATTTTGGTAGATTTGCATATTATCTTTAGTAAGCAATGTCCACACTTTAAGCATTAACTTTGCATTGCTGAAAGAAGTGGCTGGGAAGTTAGCTGATTGTCACTGTGTGATAAATTGACATGCAGCCCCCAAGAGCTGCGGATTGCTCTTGGCTATGCTGCTGTGCATCCCACAGTGTGCAGTTCCTCCCTCGGTGGTCTGATATGGCCTGGTTTCACAGCTCTTCAGCATTGATTTCACATGTATCCACTTCTCAGCCTCATCAAGGTGTGAAATTAGACACTTCATTAAATATCTTATATATACAATTAGTTCCAGCTAAGAGCCCTGATTACTGAGAGAAAATTCTTTCTTGGGTGAAAAAAGTGCAATGTAGATGCAATGTCCTCTTTTCGTGGGGGATACGGGAATGTGAAGTGTGAAGATGATCTATAGATAGATGCATGCTTATCGTGGGGTTGGAATCACCTTCAGATTTTTTTGCTCTATCTTTTATTTCTTCTATAACTTTAGTTATGATGTGAAATAAATGTTTAATGTTGGTTTAACTGAGAAAACAGAAGAAAAAAGAAAAAAACATACATCTAACAGAAAGGCTATAGATATGCTCTCAGCTTGCAGATATCTTCTTCAGCACTGTTTCCATGGAAATTTGTATAGTGCCTGGAGGGAGTGAAGTGCAGGTCACAGATCTGCAGAGCTACAGTAGGCTCTCAGCCCAGTTAGGCAGAATCTGACAGCAACAAATGGGCATATCTTTGAATGGAGCAGTTCTGCTTTCAGAGGAAAAATGTAATCTCTTATAAAAATGTGTCTTTGAAAGAAAAATATTAATCTCTGTGGCACTTTGGGGTGAAATTGGAACCAAGAGCTGTCGTTTTCATAATGAAAGCAGTTTCCAAATCTCTTCACTTTACTCCCCCTCCCCTCACTACTTGAAGTCATGAAGGGCCTCATCACATTTATGAGAGCAGAATTCCAAGTAGCATTTTGGATAATCACTGGGTATTCCAGTTTGGCTAATTATTTTACCTGGGACATACTCAGACAGAGCACCTAAAAATTTTGGCAAATGCTGTGGATACTGTCAGTCATCAAGGAACATACTATTAGTTTTGTTTATATTAAATTATATTTTAAACAAGACACCTACAAATGTAAGGAATATATATGTATTTTTTTTCTCATCCCAAGGTTACAAAAATATAATATATAAGTTTCTGTGACAGCCTTCCATGAGAAGGAACGCTTCCTATAAAGAATTTGTAAAAAGGGGTGAACAGACATATGGAATATAGAGCACAGTTTGAAGTATCAATCTTTCATTTTGTCACAAATTACCTTTAAGTATTAATGCAATATTAATGATTTTCTTACCTCTGTCTTGCCAAGAAATAGCCCTTAGAAGCATTTGACATATACAGTGTATAACAAGGCTAACAAGGAAGATAGATATTGACTAGCTCTAATTTTCCTGAAACAGGATGGTGACTGCAGTATTATGCCCTGCTTTGGGTTGCAGTCAGAACCATATAAAATGGGAAAAATGGGATGCAACTGAGTGTTATTCATTAGTTTTCAGATACACTGCAGAAAGAAAACAGTCCCTTCCAAGTGCAATTGTGTGAATTTCAGCTGTTTATAGTTGGTTTTCTGGAGGTTAGGTCTATGTGAATGTGGTTTTTTGTTTGTTTGTTTTTCTGTCTGTGGTCACCACAGCATGAATCTATTATTGGCCTATTAGGAGGAATAAAAAAAAAAGGAAAATGTTGTAAGCTTTTCCTCTTTAACACTTTTATTATTATTTTTTCTTAACACCAAAGCAATTTGTTATTCTCATCATTAACTCTTAAAACAAAAACAAAAACAAACAAAAAAAATGAACAAAAGAGGAAAGTAATTTCCAAATCTCTTTCCTCCTAGTTTATTAGAGAATAATGAATACCTTCCTCTACTCCTCGCATATTAAGATATGCCATGGAGTTGCCTATGGCATATACAGGCTGCCTGTGTACCAGATACCATGGAAGGAACTACAGTATAACATATAATAGTGAATTTTTTTTGGGGGGGTGAAAAAACAACAAACCATAAAGAGAAACAAAAAACAAACAAGCCCCCATAGCATACCATTTGTTTGTCTAGGAATGAATTTTTTGCATGAGTAAAACTTGGGGTGACAGTATGCCATGTCTGCTGCGTATATCACGCAAGGAACTTTTCTGATGTCCTAAGTGCACTAACAAGTTTAAGTATTGCAGAGGAAGCTTTCTTTTTATTTTGGGTCTGTCTTTCTTTCTTTCTTTCTTTTTTTTTTTTTTTAAGATAAGTTTTTTTCATTGTCTAAAATTGTCTAGAATGAAGAAAAAAAAATCTCTTACTGATCCTTCTCTTTATCTTCATTTGACTGACATAATATAAAATAAGCTCATCTAGTCTGTGTGTCTCTCTAATCATAGCTTCTTAAAGAGAGGAAAAAAGTATTGAGTTTCTGTCTTGTTCCTTAAAGAATCTCTTGATCCATAAAACCAATTCCATACCAGCATTATGACAAGGTGCCTACACTTTTAAAAATGTACTTTCCAACATCTATTCATTTTTTTCCTTTGGAAGATACTCCAATTAGCACAGTGTTTCAAACAGTTCAATTAGGCAGGCCTCTTTAGCAACTCAGGTGTAAAAATCTTAGTGGTGTCTGCTGGCTGGAGGTTAAGTATTAACCACAGCCTAGAAATTCAGCACTCACCTCATTAATCCATTTGAAACCATCTGTCATAAAAAAATGCAATATGCCACATCACTTTTTTTTTTTTTTCCTTTTGGCATCTGCCCATTCTTTTTTAATTTCTGAGAAATGTGTTTTTAAATTCAGTAATTTTGTGGCCATGCTTTTTTGCGTTTGGATATCTTGGCTGTTATTTATTAAGATTGTGTCCATTAAAAGAGGCTCCGCTTTAAATCTTCTCTATATGGCAGTAAACAGTTCTCCCCTTGTTGTCATATTTTCTTGTTGGGACGGACTGTTCTGAACAGCCGCGTGCACAAAGCTGTTCTCCCTAGGAGATGCTCTTGGAAAAAAAGAAATAAGCAGAACAAAAATGTTCCATATGCTCCCTTCGTGTGCAAAATGTGTTCAGATTCCCACGGTGGTATGGACTAGGTATGCGATGGATTGAAAAATCTTAAATATGCTGTGATCTGTCCATGCATTCTGAGCTCCATTCCTGTAGGCATGGACTAAACACAGAGAACACTGAGTTGTGAGCCTTTCCCAGAAGGTATGTGGTGGGAAATGGAGGATCATCTGTATAACAACTTCAAGAGATTTGTCAGATAACAATTTCATCTGTTGTTACCTGTGGCGTTATTATGAAGTCCTATACTAGCTTACTCGCAAAGTCTTACTTTCACTTTGATGGGAGTAAATGTTTTAAGAACCAGATGATCTTGGAGATCTTTTCCAACATAAATGATTCTGTGATTCTAAGGAAAAGCACTGATGCACTATTACGGCTGCCTGAGCAGGGCACGCATGTATTTCAGTATTCCTTTACATTCATTAACATACTGGGATCCATGCTGATCCCTTTGTACAGTAACTGGAAAGTAACTTGTTTTCTTCACAACAAACAGGATGGACTACTTCACTTTTCCAGAAGTGTTCTTTTTTAAAAATTATTTATTTATTTACTTTCTCATTGTGCTTTGAGGCTGTTTCTTGATAAGAGCAGGCTTACGTCAGTAACAGTCCTCTGAAAAACATGTTTTTAGTAGAACATTAATCAGCAATACTGTTTTTGCTGCAGGTCTTTTATACAGGCTTGTTCAGCACCATAGAAAACTCCCTTTTCCTGCTGCAGGTGGAAGTAGAAACATAACGTTTCTGACTATGTTTGGCCCTCAAATTCCCATGTATATGACTGCAGTGGGAATTTGCTAGTTGTTTGCTTATTATATATATTACATATATATATATATTATATATATCTACAAGAATCCTAAATATAAGCAGACAGAGCCCGTAACACATATTCCATTCTTATGGTTTCATAAGAGTGGAACAATATTTTAACCCTATTAGATCTTCCTATTATGCTGGTGTCCACATTCTTGCAATTGTATAGCATCTACGTTCGTGTTTCATTATAATAATACGATAGTAAAGCTCGATAATTTCAACTCCAATGTCATGATAATGTTTTGACATAGTACAGCTTCTTTATTTTATAAATTGCTAAGAGGTGGTTTTTAATTGATGCTCACTGAGCAAAAAGATGTGTTAGTTTAGTAGTCATTGTTGGCTCTGTGTAGAGGCCGAAAGGAATTTTCTGCTAGGAATTAGTATGTTGGTTAGCCTTACAGTTACACTAGAAGGGGCAGTCTCCCCTGATGAAGACCCTGCAATCAATTGCATTTTTCTGAGGTGGTAATTGAAGCTTAACAATGGGGAAAAAAAATCAAAAAAACAGCTTGGCAGTGATTACTGTGGACTCCACAAAGACCTGTGCTTACTTCTGAAAATTTTCAAGGCTAAGTGGCTACCATGGCTTTTGTTATCAGTTGCATCTGATAAGCTTAATCTCTGATTATTTTATTTCATCAAAGTGAAACAAGTAACAGAAACTGTAGGGTAAATGGTTTCTTTTCAACTGACAAGTAGCTGCATGCTTATCAGCCAAGCAGAAGCGTGCTACCCAGTGGTGTGGCTAATGCTTTTCGACTCAGTTTTGCACAGTACTGTCTATTTATTATTATTATTATTATTATAGACAATGAGGCAGAGTGAATCTTCTGAAATGTATTTCACAGAGTTTACTTTATAAATGAATTTAACACAATTGTCCCAGATTTGGTAAGAACTCTGCGATGGACATCTCTGATGAAATATTCAGGAGAGAGCTGATAGTTCTGTACTGTTCAGTACTAGCCATTAATATGTGGTAGCTTTGCAGACATAAATTATCCAGTACCTGAGATTTTCTTATAGCACTTCAGCTTCACTGCTCTTTCTCTAGAGCCTGTTTCACAGCAGCTCATGCAGAACCATTATGAACAAACATCTACTTTTGTGTTTGCATAGTCAAGCCTTGCAAGCCTGACTGAGAAGAAATAATAATTATTCTGTGGTTTGCTGCACTTGCAAGGGGGACTTGTTTCTATTGTCATTCTATCTTTTTGTCTCTCCAGGATTTTGAAGTATCAGTGCAATAGCTTATATATGTGGGCAACATGAATTCTAGGCAAATAAATAGTAGACCATCTTTGGCAGGAATGTGTATTTAAGAGGAAAAGCACTTAATGTAAGCTGTAGTGACCACAGCTCGTGTAGGTACATGGATGTGCCAGTTGCCTGTTGTTCTGCTGGAACTTAAAGCTTACATGTTCTGCTACAATTCTGGGACAATTATGCAGCTCCTTGAAACACATGGACTAGGTCAGTCCTTAAACAGTGTATGTTTGCAACAGAAATCAAATGCAATCAGTGCTTCTGGATTCTGTTAATTAAGACTGACACTGAAGCACAGGAGAGAAATGTGTTGATAAATCATGTAACTGCCTTCAGCTCAGATCGGTAATAGTGATTGCATATGGAAGTGTGCAAAGCAGGTTTACTTGTTTGTTTGTTTGCCAAAGCCTTACTCTGCACTTGTGTTAAGGACTTCTTTGTATGAGCTATCTATAAATGAATATCTGGTCATTTGGGCTGGAGAGGCAAAAATAATCAGGAACTGTTGATTTATTTCAACTGTATTTCTATATTTGTATTAAATGTTGCATAAAAGTATTTGAAACAGAATTCATATCAAACAAAATGTGCTGAAGCATCCCTTAGTGTTTTTGCTTTTTAAATCTCAAATTAAATAAATTCAGACTTCATGGGCTGAATAAGTATGCAGTGTATATATATATATATATATTTCAAAAATTGACTTTTAAAAGGCCTGAGGGGGAAAAATGAAGAAAATGTAAAGTTTTTATTTTCTTGGACTTGTGATTCCATTCACACTTGCATTCAGTCTGGCTGTGAAGCTTGTATGAGAGTGTTGGTAAAATCCTTCTCATAACAGAGGTATTGATGTGCTTCACAATCAATGAAGTCTTAATGCTTCCCTGTCACACTGAGGTGCACCTGAATGGAAGGTTAATTATATATATATTTTACATTAAGATCTCAAGTATTGAAAAGTAATGATAGGTATGGAACTTTTTACATTAGAATTTTAACTCTCTAGATAGGTTTCTTCCTTAGTAAAAAATAAAAAATAAAAAAATAAAAAAGTGGAATATGAAATAACACTTATTCCAGGGATGAAATTTGTATAGCTTTAAGGATAAAGAACCATATTGAAATCAGAATAGGATAAATTAATTCCTTACACACACACATACCAGTGGTTGATTTCCTAGATCTATTATTAATGAATTTCAACTGTTTATATCAGCCCTGGCTGTAGTAAAATGAATTTTGGAGTTTATTTATTAAGAGTAATCGATAGCTGTTGAAAGGCAGTTCCAAGATAATTTCTGGAGTCCTTGTTCAGCTAACATCAGTGGGAACCTTGTTTAAATGAAAAGTGGATTTGGTTCAAACACCAGCCACACAGAGATAGCTACAACACACAACAACACACACAATGAAATTACATGGGGGCTTTAGAAAACGGAGTGCTGTATACACAGTCTAGGAAATTTTATCTGAGCAGTATGAATGCTGTCTTGCAGTTCCCTTTATGTTGCTGGCTTTAAGGCAATAATTTTGTGGGTATGTGCTGCCCAGGATGTAGACACACCTGTTGCTGCACTATACCTGTGCTGTTTGTAACCGTAACAAAGAAGGGAAAATTTCAGATCTCAAATGGGGTAGAGTTCACCTGGTGTTGCATTCCCCCAGTCCAGTACATGAATATTATTTTCTACAGCACTATCTGACAATATGCAGTTTCTAACCTTACCTTCTTTCCTACCCCTTGAAAATGAAATCCTGCCTGCTTAATTTATTTATTTATTTATTGGGCTGTACAAAATAAATATTTTGAGCACTGACATAATGCAAAAGATTGTGCTTGTTTCCAGAACGCACTCCTGATTTCCAATATAAATGCCAGCTAATACGTGTGTTCCAAAGACCTGCAAGCCAAATATGTTGGATTTGGAAATAATTTTTCCTGCCAACTGCTCTATGCTTAGCCTGCTTTCTTTTTTTTTCTTTTTTTTTTTTTTTTTGTTAATCCCACCCCCCCCCCCCCCAAGTGATTGTGCACTTTACACAAGTGCAAAGATAAGCAATTTAGAAGGCTTTTTGTGTATAAGATACTCTACAGGCAACTCACCTGCTGGAAATGAGGCTATTCTACATTTGCAACAATTTTCCCCTCTGTATGTAACTTTTATTCCACAAAAGGCATGATTGCAGAGATAGAGTTCTTATTCACTGATGCATTTGATGAAGAGAATAAAAACAGGATTCTGTATACTGCTTAAACCAAGCTGAGCAATTTTAAATAAAATGATTTCTTTACAGCAGGGTAGGAAGTTGTTTTCCTATAAATCCTATAAATGTTCACCATTTAAATGAATTTTTATTGCCAATGAAATTTGTATTCTTGAAATTATTAATGAACTTAAAATATGTAAAAATGTGGTCAGGACAATTAAAGCATTTAATTTGGATTCGGATCATTTGGGAAAGCTTAATTTAGTTTTGATGCTTATTTTATATTATAAATTCAAGTGCTTGGTTATGAGAGAAAATTCTAACCAAAAATAGTGTTTTGAAAAATCATTGTAAGCTATTTGGATATATATATGGTGATTTCTGTATTTCTCTTAAATAAGAAATTTGCTGAAGTGTCTCTTCCACAAAATGTTTTGGTTCTGACAATGCCATACTTTTGACATTTTTTAGACAACAATTCTCCTCTACCTCTAGTACAGACGTTATCCTCATATCCATTTCTGTTCTAATACCAGAGTTGTTTACTGCAGTATGACTCTTATTGATCTTTATAGCGGTATGATCACCAGAATATCATGATATTAAGCACAGTTTAGCCAGGGCTTCATGTTCTAGGTAACTGCTGGGGGTGCTGGTGTAATGTTTTGTTTGTTTCTAGTTTTCGGATCCTTCCTAGTGGAAACAGAAGGGTCAGAATTATAGCTGTGTGTGTGTATTGTGTAGCTGTATTCTGTGACCTGCATCCCACCTTCACATAGAAGGTCACCCACAAACTAGCTCTAAAGTCTCTGTTCTGCAGATGTTCCTAGTAGTTTAATTCATAAAGTCAATCAGGTGTCATTATTTTTTCCTCACTTATATTTAAATACTGGTTCATCCAAGAACAGTGAAGCTCCAGTCCCTTGCTTAAGCATTCACGTAAGAATTGTCACTTAAATATTTACAGGGGACCGGTTGGCTGAAGTAGGACAAGAGAGCTTCAAACACACCAAATGTGTTCTACCTCAGAAATCTGTTATATTTCTGAGGCACCTGTGCTTGGTTTGTGTGGCAGTGTTGGATTCTCCTCAGAATCCCCATCTTAGGGCTCCATGGCTTCTTATAGCACTACCCCCTGCTGTGGGAGTAGGGTAATTTCTTCAAAGAGTGTTTTAGTGCCGTTGTGAAAGAAATGAACCTGTAGATCAGCACTTTTTCAGACTCTATGGGCTACTGAAACCAATGGTTTTGGCAGGTTCCCTTCAATATGTACTAGATTGGTAAAGATCTTACATTAAGAGTCCCCAGAATGACTGATGTCAAATTCTGTTGAAGAATGATGTGTAATAGAAGTTTTGCTGTTTCATACCGTAAATTGGTTAGCATTTTGTAGGTATTACAAATCTTGATCTTCAAATAGATTAAGTTTTTCTCATGAACACAGTGGGTCAGAATTTGTTCTTCTTGGCTTAGAATTAAATTATTAGAGAGTGGATTTCGTGTAAATCCTTACTTAAGGGTGTTAAAGATGAAAGTGAGTTCTGATTAGCATAAACCTTTCAGTCTCTCCTCCCTGGCCCTCACAGCTGCCCATAGGTAACATCTTTTAAGAAAAAGCGTAGGCAGATTTTATTCGTTCATCAGAGCCTGTTGGGACAGCATGCTGTGAAAACCAAATCTATAATGGCTTTAGGCTATATGGTTCCCTGAGCAAGGAATCATAATCATTGTGCGTTTGCCAAAGACTTGGGAAAGTCCTGGAATGACAAAATCTTGTACAATAATTCTAGTCTTTCCTTCTTTCTTTGTCTGATCCTTCCCAATTCAGAGAGTCCTTTCTCATTTTTTTTTTCTTATTTTATTTTATTTTATTTTATTTTATTTTATTTTATTTTCAAAATTAATGCAAATTCAGGTATCTAGATTTCTTAAGAGACAAGTGCACACACACACACGTGCACGTGGCTAGCATTTGCTTGCATTTGTAAAAGCCTCAAAGTTCATTTTTATGTACAGACTGTAATTAAAATTAAAATAATTAAAGCTGAGGGGCTTTGTATCCTGCATAACTCTCCTCCTTAGGTATGACATTTTTCTTAGGTTATAAAGGTGACCCTGTGCCCTTTCACCAGTGCCGGGAGGCTTACTGTAACCTATTTTATGGACAGACAGTTGAGGTCAAACCTCTATACTCTAGTATTAATATCGAACAATTTAGTTATTAAATTGCATTTTACTTTCCACTGTGACTGGGAAGGAAACAATCGAGGCTCCTAAAGCATGCCAACTTAATATAAAGTTACTTTAGCTCTGTTCATGCCTGTGGTTACAAGGAAGGGAGGTAAAAACAAATTGCATGCTCACAAAAGCAGAAGGGAGAATGCCTTTTCATTGGAGCTCTGGATTTCAAATGGATTTGAGAACAGGTGTGTGCTATAACGAATTCTGTTTTAAATCACATTTCACTAATTTTAAAAAAATCGTTTCCTTCTGCATAAGAAATCCTAATAATGCCAAATGACTTAAAAATAGTTAATTTAGGCTGTGTCGTTATGGATGGGAGGATAGATGAATATCTGACTGTTGCATATGACAGGCACCTCTTACAGAGCTGTCAGGCTTGTGCTTTTAGTGTTATTGTTTCCAAGAAGGATTGCTGTTGTTATGAGAAGTCTTACAGTAGAAGGCAGAAGAGAAGGAATCTGAAATCTCTTTTTAAGCAAAGCTGAGGGTTCAAATGCTATATAGCCAAAAAAATCACAAAGTTTCTAGAGCACTAAGAAACTGTACGCATAAAGTACTGGGAAGAATTTTTTATGTTAATTTTTGGAGAGAAATATTTAAGTGTTGAAAGCTGTGATGTTCCCATACACATTGCATCTGATTTTTATTTTTTTTTTTACCTTGTACTTTTTGTAGTTATTCGTGAAAAATTTATTCAGGATCTTTGGTACCTACTCATGTGTGACTGTGAGAGAGGCTGCACAAAGTGAAGGAAAAAGGAGAATCACCGAACTTGTTTAGAGACTGCATCGTATCCTATGCTTTATTGTGGCAATGCTGAGAACATTGTTAACATAGGTTTATATAAAAATAAAATAATCCTTAGATAGAAATTTATATTTGGACTGTGATGTGATAAATTTCCTTACAGCTGAATCTTGGATACCACAGCTATAACTTGGGCACTACTTTTTTTTTTGTCACTTGTATGAATTCTCACTTTTAAGAGACATACTGTATTTTAATGACCACATTTGAATAACACTCATACCCTGACTGGGGATAGTGAACAACAGACTACTGTGGTTTAGAACACGCTCAAATCGCACTTGCACTTCAGTTTTTAAGGCAGCAGGGAGATGCATCTAAATGAATTGGACTTGTGGTGTGCTGGTGATTTACCGCTCTGGTCTTGATTTTCCAGCCATTTGTCTTTAATTGAAGCTACTGAGAGTTTTACGACCAGAAGAAAATTGTATCTGTGAATTGTTTCCTGGTTTATGCTTGACTACATTTGTATATTATTTCTCAGCAGGCTGTTTATGTCTGTACGTGGGCCCTAGCCTGTCCTTCATGGATGAAGTCCATGGAGATACATTGTGGTATCTGCATAAGCCTCTGGAATTGCTTAGAAAACTTTATAAATTACATATCATAGCTAAATGAACCACCAGGTCTGCCAAGGAAATAACTCACCTTAATGAGTGTGTTATGTTTAGAACCACGGAATAAAAATATTAATTTTTATTCTAGAAATTAAAGAAGAACATGTAAAATTGCAGAAAACCAACCAACCAACCAACCAACCAAACAAACAAACAAACAAAAAAAAAAAACAGAAAAAAAAGACACAAAAGTAATATATACTGAACTTGTTAACTTTTCTTGTAATGTAAAGGGAAGCTGATGTTGTACCATTATGAGTTAAGATTTGTTTCTTTTTGCGACATAGACAGAAATCTACTTAGAATCGTTTTGTCTGAAGTTTTGAGTGATTTTAGGGTGAAACTCTCTGCCAAAAATCAAGCAGAAATGTAGTATGGTGAGGAGAAAGGTAAAATTCTTCATTCTCACATTATGGGGTGGAAACATTCTGCTAGCAAGTGGGAACTTTAAATCATGGCTACCTCCCTGTATTGAATGGCAACCCATCTGTGCTTCCCGCAGTTACGGTACTGAATTTTGCAATCAACATCACCGCTGGAAGCAAGGGATATTGATGAAGCTGGCACCTGTGGGAATGTGATAGGGGGAGAGAGAGAGAGAGAGAGAGAGAGAGAGAGGAAGAGGTTAAAAAATGAGGAAAGAAATCTTAGCAGTTGAAAGAAACTGCTGGTTTTTTTTTTTTTTTTCTCCCCCCCCCCCCCCCCCTTTTTTTTCTTTTCCTTTTTCTGCTACGTCAAAATATGTGAAGTACCCATTGTGAAATTAAATGTGATTTCAATCTCTTATGAAAACATGTGAAGAAGTTTTTATCATTAGCTACAGCTAGAACCCATTTAAATCATAACGCAGACCAGTTAAGAGAGAGCAAATGTTGAGTTTTATAACTATCACTATAAAAATGAATCCCATGACAGATTTGATTTTAAGTTACAAACTTTTGATGAAGTACTAAATATTTAATTACAGTCTCACTATATATCATTAATTCAGTTCTGAAACTTCTTAAAAAAAAACAAAAACACACAAAAAACCAACCCATCACAAACCCAAAAACAACAAAAAGAAAGAATACGAAGTAATACCAGTACCGGGCACTTTGCTCCCACCTTATATCACTGTTCTGAACTGGCTATATCTTATGTCATCCATCTAAACCAAGGCAGAAGGTTACTCGGCTTCTGTAATAACATTAAATCTGCATATCTTTACATGCTCTTCTCTCCTCTAGCTTTCTTTCTCCTTCTCTCTTTCCCTTTTTACTTCCTCTCAAGAAAGTCACTTACAGGCAGGTGTCCCTGCCCATGGCAGGGAGCTGGGACTAGATGATCTTTAAAGCCCCTTCCAAGACAAACCAGTCTAGGATTCTATGATACTATGTTTGCTGCAAATGTTTTTGGAAAATATTGCTTTTAACAGTTTTAATGAGTCTGAATAAGACTGGAGAACTTTCTGTGGTCACTTTCTTGCCTGCATTTTTTTTTTCTGCATATTTTATGTTTATTTTATCAGGTATATTATAAAGGTTCAAGCTGAATCCATAGATTACCCTATTTTGTGAGTGAGTTGAGGCATGTTATGGGCATACCACCTGTTCTCTTAATGCTGTGTTCAGATGAATTTTCCTACAGTTTCAAACTGATTACCCTCTCTTAGTCTAGTATAATTTTATTGACACATTGGACATGAAGAATGAAATTATTAGTTGGTGTAATTTATGAGGAAGTTTAGCAGTGGTAACATGCTATAAATGTGCAATTGAAATAGCTTCTGTATGAGATTTCCAGGCACATGAATCTTTTCCCAGTAGAACTGTGTGGATTCATGGGAACTGTTTAATCTTAAAGGGAACCAGACAAGCTTTAGAAAAATGAACTTACTTAGTGTCTCTATTTTGTATGAATTTTACATTCTAGCTGTCATAGGGATGCACAGTGTATATTTGCTTTTAATCAAGTTTATATTTTGATAAACCTCTGTCTTTTAAGTAATAACTGGTTGAAGTAATTTTCTTGTTAATCCTTAACTCGCCAGGCACTTAACTTCTTTTATTGTTGCATTGTTGGTCCAAATGAGACACCAAGATCAGCTTTTGAATGATCTGTGTTTTCCAAGTTGCCTTTTAGAGGATTTCTGCAGGAGGATCTATAAACCAGGTTTCATCTGGAACTAGAAAATGGAAGTTGACATTAATATTTTGATGCAACGCTAAATCAGCTTGCAAGAGTAAACAGAGGTGATGATGCATTTTTTAACTGATAGGAATACTGCAGAAATATGATGTCACATTTGTTCATTTTTATTCCTAGTGTCTTTCTTTTGCTTAATTTGCAATTAGTCTTTGAAGTGAAAGGTATCATGAGAGTAACCTGGTTCATCAGAGGTATCACTAAATCCACGTGTGTTCATTTGTATGAAAAGAATGAAAACCGAAGTTATGGCTCTATCACATCCTATGAAGAGATGAGGTATTTAAGGACAGAGGTTTTTTGAAACTAATGTATACATATGGCATTGTGTCAGCTGCAGTTTTCTTAGAACTGAATAGCAAGAGTGTAAGGGCAGCAGTGTTGTACCTTTTAAAGCAGAAAGTTTTTATTGTCTTCCTATCCATGACCAAACTGTAGAAAAAAGCAAAAGGTGGCTCTGGTTTAGACTGTCAGAGTCATTTAACATGCCTGTGTTAAATCCAGTTTGAAGTAGGCTCAATGTATTACCTGCAAAGGCATTGTTTGAGAACCCTCTGAACCACACCTTTGAGCAGCTAAGGTTTTTCTTATGTTAGTTTATCAATATTTCTGCTTGGTCTTCCATATCTTGACAGATTTTTCTCCCTTAAACCACTCTAGCACTAATTCTTGTGACAATTCTGATTTTTTCTTTGAAGCTCTATTCAGTTCTGACTACAACATAAAGAAACACGAAAGTCTATTAACTCTCAAAGAACATTATAAAAGATGGGAAAACAGAGCGTGGTACATTATAGGTGTGCGTTTTGTATACCCTCCATAGCTGACAGGAAAGAATAAATTCCATAGACTTTGCTTATTTTATTGAATTACAGATGTAAAATATGCTGAGGGATGATAGTGGGGAAATGGGGGAGGTGAGTCCTGGATATACAGAAATGTTGATTCTTACAAGTCTCTTGAAATCGTCAGCTGGTAATTATGAACGTTGGATTTGCATTAAGCCAGGCCTTCATTTCAGGTAACACACCTATAAAAATGTGTTGATAGAATTGTAGGAGGGTACATTTGTGTGGTACTGCCCTTCGAAATTCACGTACTTTGGGGGATATAATTATTTCAGCCACCAGGTGGATGCTCAGCTATCAGCCTCTTCTGCCCTCAGCCAGGCTGCTGCTACAAAGCTGCCTAGACAGAGATTTTTCAGGAAGCAGCCAAGCCTTCCCACTTTCAAACTCTCCTGTAGGTATTTCCCACCATCAAGTGAGCTTTTTGGGAAGCGCAGAGCTGCTCTATCGCAGACTTTTCCTTTGATCTCAAGCAGAAATCTGATTTTGTAAAGTTCAGTAAGCTTTCTTTTTTTCCACTATGCTGCACTGCAGTATTAAAAAAAATATGCAGAGAATAAAAGCTAGGCATCCCGGGATTTTCTCCTTCTTTCTGACATACCACCTTCCCAGCAGCCCTTTCCAGGAGTGGAACCTACACAGTTGCTGCTGTTTGGTTACATTAACATATTCAATACCTGTGCTTGTATTTAAGGTAGTAAAAGTCTGAAAGAAGTTTGAACACTGAGGCTGAGCTCAGGTCTGAGTAGCATTCAGCCCTTTTGCTGTTTTGGGTATATAAGTTAGTAATAAAACACAATAAGTGATGCAGTAATGCCAGTTAATTCTTGCCCAGACAGGGAAGTGGAGTATGTTAGCTGTATTTCAATTGTATAGCCATGCTCCTTACAGCACAGCTTATGCAGCACCCTATTCAGCCTCTTCTATACCCCTGCATGGCATTGGTTACAGCTCTGAATTTATGTTTCATAAAGAACATTATGTTGAGATTTCATTTTAATTTAAAGCAAAATAAAAAATAATAAAAGGAAAAAAATGAACATGTGAGCACATGCGTGTTGTGCCACTGTATCCATAGCATGGAAGAGAAGGCAAGCTTGTCAGGTCTCTCAGCTCAGACAGAGTGGGTCACTGTTTTGCTTTTTGGTTGACTTTTAGGGGTTATCTCTGTTCCCTAGATCCCACTGTCGGCATTGGTGAACCAGATCTAGTGCGCGGTTGTTCATTACTGGCTGTAAGGCTTCCTGGCTGTGGTTTAATACGCATAGATCTGTTGAGAATGATGTTTCCAAGTGCATATCCTTCCCAATGGCAAGATATAAAGACAAAAAAAATCCAACCATTTCATGGAATGAATTATCTCTGTGCCAGTTCTCTTCTCTGGGATCAAGATAATAAAAATACTAACCCCAAACATACAATTGATTTATTTAAAGCAGCCTTTCTACATTCATGCAAGCTTCTGAAAGAAATGTTTCATTATTCAGCTACAAATGAAGTTTACAGCTAATATTTATCACCTGAAATACAAATGGGAGCATATAGGTTGAAATGATGAACAGGCATTTCTCCTCTTTTTAAAAATACGTCCTTCCTTTTGCACTTTTAGGCCATTATAGTAGCACCCGCAGACTCCTTAGGATTGCTGTTACAAGCATTTAGAGGTAATGAATCCTTACTACTGAATACACCTGGTAAAGAAGACTGTGATGAGAAAGTAAATCAGAAGAGATTGAACAAACAGTAATTGGCTGTTAACTGTGAAATGAGAGAAAAGTATTGGTGCAGCAAGAAGGCGAGCTGATGTTAATGATAACAATGACTTGCTAGATAATGAAGGGGAATTATCTGGTCATTATGCGACAGATATGAAGGTATATGGAGGATGGAAGGGTAAAGATAGAGTAATAGGCTTCACTTTATTTGAAACCATGAAGCAGCATAACAGTTAACCTGTGAAACAGTCTAGTTTTCATTTCACGATTGTTTACCTTCTTGTAGCCAGCACATCTGTTTTTGGTCATTGGCATCTTTCTTTTGGATCTTGTTCCAAATTGTGTTCTCATTCTATGTGAACTTTTTGTTCAATATAATGCCATCAGCTTCAGTGTACTGGCAGCCCACTGCATGGTGGCTGCTTTGTCTCCCAGATATTTTTCAAATCTTCTTGTACTTAAACTGGCCTGAGGCTGAAATTTTCTGTGAAAGGGTGCAATCCAGTATCCTTTGAAACTGGTGGATTAGACCTCTGCTGCAGACAATGAAAGGGAAAAAACAAAACAAAACAAAAAAAGATGGAAATATGATGTATGGAAGAAGATGTAGGCATGGGAATGAAGGAAATGAATGCCCTCAGCCAGTGGTGACGTGACCATGACTACAGAAAATGATCATGACTCATTGTTTCCATTTATATGGGAGAAAAAGTAAGATTATATATATGTGATAAATGATTAAGTTCCAAATAGGATTTTTGTGATTTATTAAGTGAATAGAGGCAAGCAAACAGTGCTGGGTGCACCGGGAGTCTCTGCTCTACCAGGACACACACCTGTTACATCAGGTGGTTGATTTTTATGCTCCTAGGCTAATACGTATTCATCACTGTTCCTAGAAAAGGCAGGGTTATTATAATTAGTTCCCGGAATCCAAACCCTCTCTGGATGCATGCGTATCAGTCTCTGGTGGTCTTTCTGGGGGTCTCTTGTGCTGAAGGCTCATAGTCTTCCTCCCAGGCTTTGTCCTTCGGTCGTCCTTCAACTCCCCCTTTCTCCTTATTTGCTGGATCTCTTTGCTGGATATCAGAGGCTTGAGCAGCGTCCCATGCAAAAGTCTGCAGTTTCCTAAAAGAAACTCCTTGGTCCTCTTATCTCCCAGACTAGAGTCTCAAAGTTCACCCTTCGAGCCCTCTATTTACACAAATTGCTGGATCGCTGCTTTGCATGATACAAGAGCTACGGACACTAATCACTCTGTTTTTCTTAAATAGGAGCTTATATTTCATCATGCAGCCCTAGCATTATTCCATACTGACACGAATCAAATAAACACATTTCACATATATATGTATATATATATGGAATTTATACTTGAATACATATTTTATATATACATATATGGCTATTTTACAGGAATTCATAGTCTATCCATAAAAAAAAAAAAGTTAAAATGTCATCAGCCTGTTTTCTGTTCTGTGCTTTTGGATTATTGCAGATGACTGCAGGACATTTCCTTTGTATTGTAACTTCCATCCATACCTCAGGTTACCAACAATAACACCTCACCGAAAATATACGTGGTCTTGTTTACTTTTATTAATATTAAAATCCATCTCACAAGTATGTGTATTCATTTAAGACTGTAAAGCCCTCCAAATGTTTTTAAGAATACTGTAAGCCTACCTCTTTGTTAGCTAATTATTTTTAGTTTCAATGCGAGTTTTTATTTTTACTTAAAAACCACTGGCTTTTTACTAAATAATACTATTGCTGATTTTTCAGACTTTGAGGATGTGGCCTAGATCGAGCCTTATTTTCTTCTTTAAGATCGGTCATAGAAGTAGGACACATCAGATTGGGCTCCCAGTGGGGAGGGGGAAAATATGCCATGGTATTTTTTGAGGAATGCTAGCAGTGCCACTTGAACTGTTGAGTTTATTTCTGTAGAATCAGGCACTCTAGCAGATGACCTACCTCAAAGTTGTAAATTCAGACTCAAACAATTTTCAAGAGCAGACAGGGGTCTGCAATTGAAAGAAGTCATGCAATGCTTAGCTTCCTGACATCACTGCAACTGGCTATGCTATATAAGAAATCTCAGAGGAGATAGAACTTGCTGTTATATGGTATTTGCCTTCTACTGAAAAGGACATTTCTGAATTGCCAACTTGGCATTTCACTTTTTTACAAGGGGGACTGCAGCAACTGAGATAAATTCCTTCAGGTTCCTTTTCTTCTCCCAGCTGAGATATCAAAGTATCCATGTAGTCTAAAAATTTTGAAGAGTCTCAAGTAGTTATATAATAAAGACAAAGAGGTGTTTGTGGTGAATCTATAATTTCTTTCATAGTTTTGAAACAAGATAAAGTAGATATTTTGAGTATTTTAGGTTGCTGACAATTTACAGCTGACAGTGTTTGCTGTATATGATGTATAAAATGTCACATATAATAATAATAATATATAATAATATATAATGTAATTTATTTCCTCTCAAGGGGTAGTGACCACTGAGAATTTTCATGTGTACATGACTCAAAAATGACCAATTTGGAGTTTTGGAGGTTTTTTTTCTTTGTTTTTGTTTTTATTTGGTTTTTAATTTAATGTGCTGAACTGATATAATACAGGCCAGGCTTCTTGGGTTTTGAACAAAAGCCATGTGTCAGGGCCATACAGCATCACTTATTGTTGTTTCTTTTCCCAAGCAGAAGGTTGGCAGGCAAGCTAAATGTTTATGTCTATAAATCTAATATAGAGTTTCTGCAAAAATAATGACATGTAAATTGACTCAAAAATATGTAGTCTGCTGAAAGTCATTACAAAAAATTTAAAAGATAAGGAATTAAGATTTTGTACTCGGGGCTCCTTATGCCTAAATTTTATATGAGCTAGATGAATTACACAGAAGATGCTTATGCTGTCAATAATGCATTATGAAAATCCACTCTTGAGTTTACAATTTCATGTATGAACCCTGGGGCATTGACTTGAAAAGGTTTAACCCATAATGACAACTCTGAACAAATTAATAATAGAATAATAATAATATTGAGCTTTGTTTGAGGTGAAAATATAAATCTATACTAAACCCCCAGATGTGCAAAATGAATAGCCATTGAAAATCATGAACTAACACCTATGTTGTGAACCTTTCTGTCAGATTGCATGAAACAAAAATCCAATAACATTTTAGAGAAAATAATGCTCAGAGAGCTGCCAACATTATTTTACTTGTTAGGTAACTAAGCTAGAGTAATTACAAAATCATTAAGCATGAATTTGCTATAACAGTTATTTTAATTTGTGGGGCTTCACTGACTGCATTGAAGTTATTTCAGATTATGCTTGAATAAACTACTTCTTAATTTGGACGTTGATATCTGATTTGATTCTTAAAAGATCAAATACTGTCTTCTGTTTGCAAGATGGAAGACAGGTTTAGACAAAGCAGCTACATCTAATGAGGCAAACATTTGAACCAGACTCTCTAATGTACCCTATTCTGACCTTGCCTAATTTTACTTTTTGCTTCCTGAGAGTGGTGGTAACTTTTACTACCAAAAAGCTCCAACATTGCAGCTTGCTGTCATAAGCCACTACATGCACTACGAATTTTTGCCAAGGTTCTTCATGGCAAAAGTACCCTGGTTTAATCCATGGATTTATAGAGGCTTACATTGCTTCAAGTTACAGTAGGGAATGAAAAAAAGAAATGTAACGTAGGGTGGAGGAGGAGGAGAGGAAGGGTTAAGAGGGAACGTGGTTCTAATACTTGGACTCATACTGTGTTTATTGGTGCCAAACTGCTCCTTGGATGCTTTTATTTTGAAAGAGTAATCATTTTCAGACTAAAGGTGAGGATTTTTTAATAAACTATTCAGCCCAATTTTTAACTAAGAAATCTAACAATAGTATGAATAGAATATACACATATCTGGGCTAGTATTAACCTAGCTCTGTATACAGACTTCATCATGTGTTGGACAACTCTCTTGCAGTCAACAGATACTCTCTTGAGCAAATACTTGCACTGAAAGCTCATTTTCAGCTTTTCCCAACATCCAAAAGGAGATGTGGAGAAGAATGGGAGGGGGAACAACACAGAAAACTCTAATCCTTGAAAATTATTCCTTAGTGCTGACTCTGGAAACAAACCGTGAGATGGGTTTTTCATTTTTATCGCAGTCATCACATTCTCAGCCTTGTCTCTGCTTGGCTGCACCCTTTGACAATAGTATAGATGCTTTAATGAATGCCAATCTTTCAAACGCAATGGGATTTGTAATACTCAGTGGTAGATGTTATTTCACTACAACTAAATCATAAGAGTGTCCACGTCCTGATGGGAACTGTCAGACTTCTGTGACAGAGTGACAAGCATAGCTTGAGAACTCAAAGCCACTATGAAAAATTTATGTTTGCAACATTGCAAATGTAGACACTGAATAACTCTATAAAATTAATTTGGATTCCTATTAAGAAAATTCCTGTTGACAAAAAATGTCGTTGAGCTACTTGGTTCTTGAGTTCACAGATTTATCCAAAATTCCTTTCAAAAGTTTTGCTTGACTTCAATGGACTTTGAATCAGTCGCTCTTTGACATCTTACATACTGATGAAACTTTCCAGCTAATCTCTCAATGCTTCTTCTCATGGTTTAATTCTTACAGTGGGAATTGTTAGTATTAATTTAGCACATTGAAATTATCAGGAGTCATGAGTCAAACCCAGAGTGAGAATGGGATCATGTTTTTAAAAAGACCAAACTCCCGCTCTGTTAGTTGACCAACATTAAGTCATTTGAGCAAAACAAATGTTGTTCTTTTGAATTGTAATGCTAGATGTATCTTTTTCATGTATTGGCTTTAGTAATTTCCAGATTCCATCTGATAGAAATGACAAATAGTTTTGTTTTCCCAGGTGACAATTTCTTCATTGTTTATAATTCAAAAACATGAGTACTTTATGTATGAAAGAGAATTAAGGTTTCTTTCTTTAAAATGTAGTGGCATCTTTAAAAGCTTCAAGTTGAAAACAGACATGATCTTAGGGCTGAGAGACCCTTTAAACATACCAAGCCTTATAGCTCTTCTTGTTTATTATGTGCATATTATGTGTATAGTGGTATATGATCTTTATTTAACTCACCAATGTCCTGCAAGTATGCTACTCCAGTGCTTTGAAGGTGCAACATTCTATAGACACAACTGTGTGCAATTCCTCCGCTTTTGTATGTGGCAGTGTGCTCAGGTGAGACACTGTGTCCTCTGTGGTTTCAGATGGGCTTGATTTGTGTGAAGCTATTGGTGTCAGAGATTACAGTTTCTGCTGTGTCTGTGTTTCTAGGGTCTATCTAGAACAAGTCTAGAGATACAGAGGAGTTTTTCACCATGATCCTCAAGAGTAGACATATTTAGGCAGTTACCTTGGTAGGTATTTAGCTTTCACTGTTTTGGAGGAGTATCTAGACATTATGATCTCTTCAGCTTGGGAGGAACAGGGCAAATAGGATAGCCTTTCTGCCACCGCTGTGTAGGGATGGATATTGTGGAAAAGCTCTCTAATATTGATGCCACAGTGAAACTGTGGGTGAAGTGAGGAAATAAACTCAGGATTGGTGCTAAAATTAGCAAATGTGGGATGGAGATGTCAAGTCTGGAGTTGTTGTACTTCTCTGTAAATAATTCAATCCTGATGAAATGTCTTCTGTCTGAAATTAGTTAATTGAATATTTTATAGCAGTAGACTAACCTAATCAGAAATAGAGAGGCTTGTTTATTCCTTTGTGGTAGGTGACTCTATACTGCTTATGAATGGGTTTATCTGTAGCCTAAAACCACAGCATCTTGGCTTTTAATGAAAAGTATCCTGAATAGTTTTCCACCTTTTGACTGTCTCAGAAGTAGCTTAGAAACACAAGATGGAAGAGCTGCTAATATAGGTGAGAAAACAGGTGTGATTGTACAGTTATGTAAAATTAACTCAAGTTATTAGCTCTTATGCTAAGGTGGAAATGAATGCAGTGAAGACCAAGCTTGGGGATGTCTTGTAACCAGTAAATAGATACTGGGAGACTTGCTCACCTTCCTCCCCCCAGCCTCCGTATGGGGCCATTAAGACAATTGAAGAGAGCCATGCCAGGAGCTATATTTTACAGCCAGAGATACTAACAGAGTAAAACTTCTGTTATTGGAGAACTGTAGTTTCAATAAGTGCAGTAACCTCACATGGAAGCCCATGACTGACTCCTAAATGTGAGATTATTGTTGGAATGGGGAACTTGAAGCATAGAGATCATAGAATCAGAGAATCAGAGAATATTCCGAGTTGGAAGGGACCCATAAGGATCAAGTCCAACTGCTGGCACTGCACAGGTCTACCCAAAGTTCAGACCATGTGACTAAGTGCACAGTCCAATCTCAAATTCAGACAGGCTTGGTGCAGTGACTACTTCACTGGGGAGCCTGTTCCAGTGTGCAACCACCCTCTTGGTGAAGAACCTCCTCCTAATGTCCAGTCTGAACTTCTCCTGCCACAGCTTAACCCCATTCCCGCGGGTCCTATCACTGGTGATTACGGAGATAAATTAGAGTTTGAACTGTGTATGAAAAAATTGATAGGAAATCTATTTTAGCTTTGATGATGTTTTCCCTCACTTTCAAATAAACCTTACTGTAAATCTACATGAAACAGGTCCTGTTATGAGTTTGAAACTGTATTTAAGAAATAATTGGAGAGTTTCTTCTCTCTTTAGTAAAGAGAGGTGATTTAATTCCTATACAATCCTCTGGCAGACTGCTGTGGCAAAATCAAGCATGTCAATTTAACACATGGCTGAGGTATTCCTCTGCTTTTGCCTGTACAAAGCCCTTCACACTCCTCTACACTTCCCTGTGATTGTGTCAATGTAAACAAGAGCAGAATAAAATTAATTCTTGATTTAATAGGAAAAGCTGAATGCTTACAGGATTTTTCCTGTCTCTCCTTCCCCACCACCCTGCTAGTAAATTTAAGGGATTTGCATAAAAGTAGCCTCATCAGTGATAGTGAAATAAGGTACTCTGAGCTTTTCTATATTGCTGGAAGAAAGAATCATAAAAGTGGACAAGGGAATAAGCTCTTTGCACTGGAAAGCAAAATAAAACTGCAAAAGTTAATCCTGAATAAAAGACAGAACTAAGTAGTTATGGACTATAATAAGGCATTCAAGAACAGGTATCTGTCAGTAGTAAAACTACAGACTTTTGATCACACATATATGTTGGTATAATTATGTAAGAATTTCCATAGACTGAAGTGCTGTAACATGCATGCACAAATATTTAGCTCCTAGTGAAGCATTTTCAATGTTTTAGCATTTTTACTGTGAAGATAGTGCTGATATGGTTTTATTTATTTATTTATTTTTCCCAGAAAGCTGTGTTCTTGCTCAAGAATATGAGTATTAGTTTTGGTCTTCTCCAGGCACACAATATCATTACAGATTAATAGATTTGCTGATATCCGTTTCAGAAACATCCAAACTGTAATGACCCACTTCTTTTTGGATTCCAAGGTGGAGATTCTCTTTCCTGTTTGCAGTCAGTGTTCCTTCAGTTTTGCTTCCATCTTATGTGGGATTAATAAAAACTTTTTTTTTAGTCTTCTGTTCAACATTATTATCATTACTGGAGACAGTGTGTTCCTTCAGTTTTTTGCTCACACTTAGATTATTTTTATTATTCACTGCACAAGTGAGCCCATATGTCTTTTTATCCTTGTCATGTTATATTGGCCTGGAGAAAATCCATTTTGCAACTGAATTTCCTTTGCAGTGCCTGCCTCATTCTGAACACTGGAACTTGGACTTCACTCTCTTTTTTCCTTCCCACCAAGTAATTTTCTGTACAAATATTTCCTTTTCTGCATTCTCGTTGAGCCAGTTACCAACCAGTTGGCACATTACCTCCATCAGTCAGCTGTGTATCCTTAGTTGTTCTGGGATGCCATGGGTTACCTGTGCTTGCCATCTGTCATCATGTTTCTTTCACAAGGTAAAGTACAAGCTAAGATGTGCTTTGCAGGTTTCCCATGCAGGCAACTATATCGTCTCCTCTGCTCTTGACTAGCATTGCCTCAATAGAAGGCAATATTCTGTTTCTAGTCTGTGACCTTTAAAGATAAGGGAGAAAAATGGACCAGAGTCCACTTAAAAATGTCCCTGCAAAAACTCCTGTTGCTGAATTCATGGTACCCAACACAGCGAATCTTAGGAATTCTGTTGTCAGGTTACATATTATTTCATTTCAAACTGATTTCCCCTCAAATATGGAACAGGAACTACTAAAATGTGAAGGGAGGAAATCCTGGAACATACGTTTATTTTCTTCACTGAATCTTGTTCCTATTCCCATTTCAGTGGCTTTAGATCAGGCCCTATTGCTAATTTCTGTTCCATTCAGTTTCCCTGGCAACATTTTATTTTTAGCATCATTATTCTTCAGAGATCGGGCATGAAGGGTTCATTTTGAATGTGAATTATTATAATTTTATTTTAAATCTTTCATTTCATGGGAAAAAAAAAAAAAGGAAAAAATAAAACAAAACTGTAAGTTGTCCCACAAAATATCTATAAATATCAGGGTGGTTTTTTCATGGCTTCAGAGGAAGATTTTTGGGAGACAAATTATTATGCATTTATGTATTTTTAAATCTCTTAAAAAATCATTATCCTTTTGTACACTAGAGGTGTTCTGATTTTTTGGATCTGCTATTATACCAGGTCCTAAATTATCTGCAACACAGATTCTAAAAATAATTGGTCTCATTGAAAAGGAGAAATACTTCTCTTACTTATCTTCAGCACTAATCACCATTCCTCCCTGCAAATTGGCAGGACAAAAGTAGAGAAGTTGTGGAGATTGTATCTGTTTCCATTTCTAGGCTCTATTTAATGTCATTTACTTGTATGACCACCTGAGTTAAAAATTTCTTCAGTCTCCAGAAGGAGCGAGACTAGCTGATATTCTTAGTTGTGAGACTCCAGCAATCATTACACTGCGGGATTCTAGTAGAAGGTTGCCAATTTAATTTTTTTTTCTCCAATATTATCTGCTTGTCCATTTCAAGTTAACACAGTGACTCTGACTGAAGAACAGTTGGTAAAAAAAAATACCAAGAGTAGCAGTTGGTAAGAACTTTTATTCTTCATATATTGATTTAGTTATGTAATTATAATTCATTTTAATCCTTTGTCTCAACTGAGAGAGTGACCACCCTCCATGATAAAAAGCAGTGCTTAAGAGCTTGTGCTGAATATAGTGGGAATGAAAATAACTCTGCTGCACACTAATGGGATGGGGAAAAAAAAAAAAGTCCTAGGTCAATATGATACTTAGAGTTCAGTGCAGCTCTGTCACTGAAAAAGAGGAAAATGTAAATTGACATTTAAAAGCTTTCAGTCCTTTTCAAGGTAGTTTGGATTTACAGTGATATTTGCCCATTAATAGATCAAGGGCTTTCTGATTATGTCTCTCAGTCAAGTTGCAGAGGAAAGATGATATGTCAGAATTTATCTGCAGATGAATATTTATCCTCTTATGTAGGCTCATATTTATAGTATTTGTCAAGCAAGTTACCTCCTAGGGAGGGATTATACTATGAGCACTGCATGGTGTGATGAAAGCCTTACCATACCTCAGGCTTTGTAATTTCTTTTATCTGAAATAATTGCCGTAATGAGATATAAAGACTAAAAAGCTCTTACAGTTTTATCTGAAAGTCCCGTGCTATTCCGAAGATGCCTGGGCTACCAGCAGATGCTTCTTTTTTTCTGGTAATCGTGAAATCAAGTCTCTTCTATAAATGAAAAAGAACCCCTCATTTTCCCTGTTGCTAGGGAAATGGTAAGAGAGAAAAAACCTTCCCTCTTCCTTGAAGAAATAACCAGTTCTTATCATAAGATGTGTCATTCTCAGTATTTTTCAGCTCTGTAGCTTCATCTGTCCAAACAATCTCAACCAAGTCTGAGATAAGATAGTCTGTCAAGACTTAGATGCTAATTGATCCAATAAGATCTCATCACTGTCTCTCAGGAGGTTAAGTAAAATGATGAGAAAGTGGCTACTTACAGCCATTGGCCTATCCTAGCTGCCGTACCTAAGAGTAGTGCTAATGGGAGTTGATGGATTGCTTTCTGCCAAATTGTCTTGTTCTCTTCACACTGTCACCCCCCCGCCCCCCCTCCCCCTTCCTTGTAGTAGGCAGGGATGAAAGGCTTTCTAAAAGAAGGAATTAGTGGAGCTCACGTAGTACTAAGGTTCATACAAATTCCGTGTTGGTCAGTTGGATTTGATGCGCAAGAAAGACTGACTGCTAAGACAGAGGGTTAGGACATTTCCTGCGTTCCAGCTAGAACATTTCTGATTTCAAAGTTTTGAATTTTATCACTAAGAAGAGAGTCAAAAGTGCTACTGCTTGCATTTGTATAAGTTACTAATTAGCCCTGCTTACATTGATGGTTTTGTTAGTGTTGATTATTTGATCTGGTTTAGAGGACACTGTTGTGTTTTGAAAGCTACATCTGATGGTGCTGTGCAATATCTGTGCTTCTCTTCTGTAGTATCTTTTTGTCCTTTATTTTCTTAGTGGGGAAAGAAGAGAGAGAATGGAGAGCATTAAAAATAACTACCTTGAAACTGTATCAGCTTGCTGGAATCAGCTCTGGTGAGGCCGCACCTCGAGTACTGCGTTCAGTTTTGGGCCCCTCGCTACAAGAAGGACATGGAGGTGCTCAAGCAAGTCCAGAGAAGGGCTACAAAGCTGGTGAAGGGCCTGGAGAACAAGTCTTACGAGGAGCGGCTGAGGGAGCTGGGGTTGTTCAGCCTGGAGAAAAGGAGGCTCAGGGGTGACCTTATCACACTCCACAGGTACTTTAAAAGAGGCTGTAATGAGGTGGTGGTTGGTCTGTCCTCCTATGTGCCTGGTGACAGGACGAGGGGGAATGGGCTGAAGTTGCGCCAGGGGAGGTTTAGGTTGGATATTAGGAAGAACTTCTTTACTGAACGGGTTGTTAGTCACTAGAATAGGCTGCCCAGGGAAGTGGTTGAGTCACCATCCCTGGAGGTCTTTAAAAGACGTTTAGATGTAGAGCTTAGGGATATGGTTTGGTGGAGGACTTGGTAGTGTTAGGTCGGAGGTTGGACTCGGTGATCTTGGAGGTCTCTTCCAACCTAGACGATTCTGTGATTCTGTGGAAATCTCTGTCAGTCAGCTTTTGTTTCTGTAGCTGTAGGGGCTTACAACTACTAGTGATTCACATCAGTACAATAGGGCTCACTGTCTCATTTGGCTGAGGTATAGAATTTTTCTTGGGTTATGCACTACTTCTGTGCTGTTCTGACTACTAGCACATAAATGCTTGGCACACAATAGCCTCTAGGATCGCTACATATGACTATACGTAGAGACATGCAACTGTGGTCATTTATATTGGTTACAATCACTATTTTTCCTCACTGTGTAATGACAAACACAGGAGACGTTGTCCTTCTTACAATAAAATTTCAAATCCAGACCTGCAATGGGCTATTATTTTTTTGCCATGCGGTCACTGCTATGAGTGCAAAATGGATATAAAACACCAGATTTGGAGTGGTAGTGGTAGAGGCTCACTTTATGCTAGCATAGCTGATATAACCGTAGTGAAAGGGAGGATCTGCCCCACAATGAAAAATTAACTGGCTGCTTAGGCTGCAGAGCTTTTCTCAGCTGAAGAAAGGAAGGCTTTGGTGTATGCCGTGGCATAGCCTCTGTGCTGCAGGGCTCCTTTACCTGCCACGGCCAGTTCCAGCTTGTGTAGTGCCATACTGTCTCATATCCGCCTCATTGCAGCATGTCTGGAATGAGTAACCCTAAGATGACATTCAGTTCAATTTTGTGTGTACTAGAACAAGGTTGATAATTCTTAATACAAAATTCCTATAAAAGAGCTGTGCCATGACATCACCTAATACAAGCAGAGTAATGATACACCACTGCAAATGACAGCAGTGAAACACCTAGGAGCAATGTTATGCACTTTACCATACTGTATTCTCTCTAGATTTTCCTATTCAGTACAGATTTTCTTAAAATGTCACTGTCTCTTGCTTAATTTTGCTTTCTTTCCTATTCTGACTTCTATCTAGATTTCTTTCTCAATATTGAACACAGAGCGTCTTCTCATACTTTTGTCAACATTGGCTTGTTTTTTTCCCCTCTTTCACTCTTTTCCTGCTGCCTTTCTTTTCACTCTGGCTGGTAGATGCAGGACAAAGCTTATCCCATCTTGCTGCAGGACCTTCAGAGAAGCATTCCTGGCCCAGCCATTACTAAGTACACACTTCTGAGGCCTTAGAGTGTCCCCATGAACATGAAGAGGAGCTTACCTGGACTCTCCCAGGCTCTTGCTCTCCTTCCTAGGGTCTCTCTGACCCATACCTGGGACACTGCTGTCTGTAGCTTTCCCAGGATACCAATACATGTCCCAGACAGTGGGACACCAGAACCTTGGCCCCAGGGCCGCAGGCTTCGCACAACTTCATTCAAGGTGTCCTTTTGCTTGGGCAGATGACCTGCTGTCCCACAAGCATCTGTTGCTGTCCAGAGAGGCCTCTCATGAATCTGGCTACTAATATAATATAGTGTGACCAGGACCTTCCCCAGCCCTGACCACAAGCAGCGTGCTTCTTCAGGAACCACAGAAGGAGCAGTATCACGACTCTACATGTACATCTTTTCCTCTCAGAGGAAAAATGTTTTCCCAACTCTTTTGCCTGAGGGTCCTGGGTCTTATTTTGTTATGAAAGTTTGAGGACATGGATAGCCAAGTGACCCAGATCTGCACCACAACTTGGGATGACACCAGCTGACCCCAGCATGCTCTCACTGGGAGCAGTGTGCGTGTACACGATGCTCTCGTACCCCTCAGCAGTGCGGTGCCTGGCTGGCGCCAGTGGTCCCATCAGCTGCCTGGTCCCTCTGCCACCCTGGCCAAGACAGGTCACCCTGCTGGAAAGGCACATTACTACAAAGCACAGCCTGCACAAAGGCATACGTACATGTGGGAAAGCTTATGAGTGCCAGTTTGCTTTTTGCTGTGTACTGCAGAGATGCTGCTGGTGATCTTCACTAAGCCATTGGCAGTGTCTGTGCAGGCATCAGCTAAAGTCGTGTCTTCCTTCCCTGGCATTTAGGGCCCTGCTGTGCCCAGTTTCAGGGTGTTTCGGGATTGGCTCTGAGACAGTGTTTTCTGTTGCGTACTTTTTGTGGTTTATAGAAAGACAGTATTTTGAACAGCAGGCTGCTACTTGTAATGGTCTTCACTGCTGGCAGCAATAGGGTGTTTGTCACCCAATGACTGTATCCTGTATACAACCCTCTTCTCTCGGGGAGAGTTCTTCCTCTGGCGTTGCTCCTGACACTTGCCCTGTTCTAATTCACAAATCCAAGTGGGGCCTCACCATGTCCAGCACCTCTACCCAACACTAGAAAGATGCTTTAAAGGTATTAGGGGCATAGCATTGTATAGCTGGTCCTCCAAAAAGATCTAGAAAATGTATCCTGCCATGGCATGAAGTTCCCAATGCACTTTTTTTTTTTTTTTTCACATTTTTTTTTTTTTTCAGATAGAGATCCTCTTGTTTGAAGACTGTTCCTCATGATTTCTTATTACGATGCTAGGTTTTGAGGTTTCCCACTGATGATCACTTTGATGTGTCCTGAGAAACTTAATATTGAAAAATAATTTTGCAGGGGAATAGGACTCTGTTTCACTACAGATGAGATGACTGAACATCAATGAATAATTTTATCTTTATTTTCATGATGTTAGCACAATAAACACAATAGCATTGATTTGTACTTATTTAACAAAATACATTTATAGCAATTTACAAATTCTTTTCCATTTTAAAACATTGCATAACATTTTATTAAACACAATACTTTATATAGAGTTCTCATTTAAAAACATATTTTTATTTTTGAGTATTTTCTTTTTTCAGTAAAGCACAGCCTAACAAAGAAATTCGTGCCTGTTAGCAAGTAAGAAAATCAGAACACTAAGAAGATGTCACCTGTAAATTTGTTTAATTTTAAATTAAGGTATCAGTGGAATGTAAACAAAGAGTAATTTTACAAAAGGCTCCTTATCAAATATACATGCAGAGGTCTGAGTTCCAATGTATATATTATTACTTTTCTGCTCTCTAACGTAATATAATTTGATAAGCCATTATTAAAAACAGTAGCCTTTGGCACTTTGAGTAAAAAAGAATATATCAATATTTATGTAAAGAACACAATTTCAATGATTACACAAGAGCTTTAAAATCTTTTGTTAAGAAATAGGAAACCTTAGGAAAAATATCACACTGCACTTGAAATAGTGCAGCAAGTTTTAGAGTAATAAAAGCAACACGTATGCCAATATATATTTGAGTAAAACCAAGGAATAGAGAACAAACACTCCCACCAGGAATCCTGCAGTTTCCAAAACAGCTAAATTGCCAGAGGGAATATTTTCTAATATTTGTTTTATTGCCATTATTCTCCATTTCAATTTTCCATTATTTCCAGGTTCATCTCCTTATGTTCTTTTGCCCTGCACTTACAAACTAACAAATGATTGTGTTTTATTTCCCTGCATTGATAGGCCAACAATGATTGTGTCTTACCCAGTCTTTTTAAAGCTAATCTTACCTTCTTTATCATGTACCTAGACTAAACTAACTCCAAAGGTGTTTTTTTCATTACACTCTAAGTGTTTGTAATTCCTAGGATCCTTATACAAAATTTGGTATTAAATACCAAGGTCTAAAGATACACTGTTTTAAAAAGAGAAAAATAAAATAAAATCCTGATTTGTATACTAGAGTCTGAGAACACATTTCTAAAAAAATTACTCTGTTTGTTTGTTTCCTCGGCACCTGTGATTACCTGTCCCAGCTACTGTACCTTAAAGCGTGCCTTCAACATACATATCCAGTGAGGTTGCAGGGTACTGTCTCCTTATGTGTAACCTGCAGAATACTTCCACCCAATTATCACATGCATGCTGAGGTCTTTGTCTATTACTAGCAGGAAAAGGATGGGCATTTCCTTAAGGGACAATATTTTTCACAGCACTAGGTGATGGGCAGGTGGGAGAAGCATTACCAGATAGGGTTGGCTGACAACCCTCAGATAAGCTTGGAGCACTGGGGTATATGGGAAAGTATATAAAGCTTTCTATTGACTATGAATCCCTTCTTCTATGCAGATTAGCAAATACCATCCTCCTACTTCTGCAATTTCTCAGGCTTGGGGTTGGGTTTGGGATTTTGGTTTGAATTTTTTTTTAATTTTTTATTTTTTGGTCTGCATGTGTGTTGTGCTATTTATCTTCCTGGGATGGGACGATTCTTCCTTCTACCTCCTACTTGGCTGAAGCAGGGTGGGATTTTCCTCAGAGATCTGTGGGTTAGGGTCTGTAGACAGATTCTGACTATGTAGTATATATCTTGTTGCCTGGTACCCCAAATCAGAAGAAGTCTTAGAGCAAAACACTCTACTAAATAAGCCAGATAACAGAACTGATCTGTTACCCACTGCTTTTTCAGTGAGGGGACTGCAAAGTCATTCCCTCCCTTCCTGGCAGTAGAGCAGGCACATATTTGGTATTAGTTCTTCAGGTTGAAAATCTAGGAGAGAATGAGGAGCTGCACGGGATGAGCATTGCCCATGGCTTCCTCCATGGTTTGTTATTTACGTCACAGCCAAACTGAACGATGTTTTTCTTCCAGCATGCCCAGGATGTGCTATGCATAATCATTTCAGAGCTTGGCTGTTCAACCATTTTGGGCAAGGGAGGTCTTTAGCAGATAAGTTTTCTTTCATTGCATCCCAAGCTTAATTTACTAAAGTAATCTGTGTTCTCTCATGTGCAGAGGCCCTCCATATTCTTAAGTGGTGGTGGTAAGGGGAAAAATAGAATCCTTAAGAAGGCTCTGGACAGTGTGTCATGGAACCTGAACAGTAGTGGTGGCACAACGCAACACTCATGTAGTGATTCTGCAATACCAAGGCATTCCATTTTTAAAGCAAAGTTTAAATCCCCTAAATGATGGTGAGTGGGGTGAAACTTGTGATTGTTCTTGTGGCATGCTAAGCAAGTGTGCTGAATGACTGCTTCGAGTTGTGAGCTATGATATTAATTATTGTCTCTTTTGAAGCTGATCGGGAAACTGGTGGTTTACTTTTATTTGCTCATGGCTCACCTTTCATGTCTGCACATCTTGCAGTTATTGGTGTCACACATTATAAAGTCAAAAACTAACAGAAAAATTGAAAGGTTGCTGAAGGACAGAATGAGAGATTTAAAAATGCAAAATCTGAATTACTTGTAGTACTTTAAAAGACCCCTTAAAAACATAATTTTAAACAGTTCTACAAGTTAGCCCACTAAGAAGCAGCGTCTTCATTAGTAGCACCTGTTCTTAAAATAAAAGTTGAGCAGTAGCAGCAAAACTATTCCAAATAGATAGGTATTCCATTCTAATGGAACGTCATTTTTTGTTGCAGTAGACATCTTAAAGAACTACACAAAATCTTTGCAATCTTTGAATGTGACAGATCCACTATAACAAAGCTGTAAATATTTCTTATGCTAAATGAATGCAGCCAGCATCATCATAGTATTAGCAATATTATTTTAAAGTAACTGCACATCAATATGCCATGTGTTTGTAGAGTCTAATAAGTATGCAAATTTTCAAAACATGTAAAGTTATCAGCACCATCCTGTATTAAAGATGTGGTGCAAATTCTGCAAAGGTGAATATATACCACACATACAGCATTTGCTATGAAAAATTCAGTTGATTTTGGACACAAATATAAATAAAATAAAAAGTTGGCACATTCAGGAAATAAAGTGTCTGTGTTCAAGACTATTTTTTGATTGACATCACCCTCAGATAAATGTTTTGAGTCTGAAGAAACAAGTTGCATGAAAACGTTTCACATTAGTTAGGTTCTGGCATTGTGCTTTTCCCCCCACCACGTGATTTCCACAGGCTCATGCACATTGCAAATCAGCAGTGTTCAACAACAGTTGGGCTGCTGGTCGATAATTTGGCACATCAAAGGTAAATATCAGTTCTAAACAAACAGCAGAACCTGTGTGAGGATGTGTTTCCTTTGTGGTGGTACGGACCAGCTGATATGTCTCCTCTCACTCTTTGTATGCTCGTGTGGGGGATGTGCCTTTATAGAAGATGTTTCTGGTGTTCTCTGGACTGCTCCCTCGTTCAGGGATTAAAATTATGTTACCTTTTCTTCGAAGTGTTGAGTCCCGGCTAGAAGAAATGGACAGGGTCTCTGAGCCAATCTCACTTCCCTCCACAGGTGTAACTCTTATTGTAGTGATTCCATGATGGTGATGCTCACTGTTATCTATGTTGCTCCTTTTCCTGTCACCTGACCCATAACTGTCTTTTAAGGAGTCACAGCTCTCAGAGTCTCTGTTGAGATCATTTAGCTCATATGTCTGACGAAGGGTGACTTTTTCAGGACCTTTCCATTTCCATGACCCACTTCCTTCACCTTCTGATGGCATCTGAATTACAGGTCTGTTATTTTCTGGATGGGCCTCGACTCTGACAATGCTGCTTGGCTCGTGGTCTGTCAAGGTTTTGTATCTGATGGCTCCTGTACAAGTGACTGTGCTTCCCTCTGAACCCTTTGGACTGCCTTGAAGCACTCCTTGCTGCTTAGACATGGCTATTACTTGCATGATTCTTGGCTGGCTGTTGCTTCTACATGCAACACTCTTCTCAGCAGCTTTCAACCATTTAGCTCTAGCTGAACTACTTTTGGGAGACGTGTTCACATTTTCCTGAGTCTCTTCAGGAATATGCACTAACTGGGAAGAGCCAGGACGTGACTGAATAGAGACCCTTGGCCCACCAGAAAGACCTGAGTTGTTACAACCTGGTACGCTGCCAGGTTGAATTTTCAGGTATTGGCTGCTTGGGCCATGATGATCACCATTTACACCCACTCTGGAAGGCTCTGAGCTTGACCTCATTTCAATAGCTCTTGGTGGTGACTGGCCAGACTCAGTCTCTATTACTTGCAGTGACAACTTTCGGCTCTCGTTCTTATTCTTCCACTGGGAAAGCAGCTGTTTGGAGCGGGCAGAATCCATTGATGCATGAATTGTTGCATTTCGTCTTGCTGGATCTTCCAAGGATGGCGTGTTGACTCTTGGCAAAGTGTTGCTGAAAGTAACCATGTTTTCCTTTCCCATTGGGCTTCGTGGTGTTATGATTTCTACATCAGCATTTGCTCTCTTGATGTTAGTCAGAGACCCAGAATCTCTGTGGTTTCTGTTCAGGATACTTTCCGAACGGTGAGAGGCGATGCCATCAGTGCTGCTTCCATTTTTACCTGGCAGGATTCTGTTGGCATCTTGGCTGAGGTCTGTCAAAGACCTCAGGGGTTCTCTGTGAAAATTCTGGTGAAACATATTCTCCTCACTTGGCAAGAAGTTTCCCACCGCATACAGGCCCTGATATTTGAACAGAAGCATGAACAACTAGTTATGGAAAAATGAGACATTGTAAGGAATTTTAATTATATTCTTCTGCCTTTAAGTATCAAGGGATAGAATTAGTCCAGTTTAACTGACAAGGGTGTGTTACCTTCCTAATGAGCCTACCCTTATCTTTATGCCAAATTCTGTCCTCAGTCTGGTATGTAGCAGTTTCAGTAGGATAAAAAGAACACCTGTTATTTATTTATTTATAACTGTTTATTTCATGGCAATGAATTGTTAGGGAAAGGATTTAGCCTTCTTCAGTGTTCCTCATTTTATAAAACAACAGATACAGTTAAACAAAGAATATTTTGTTTTGAAACTATGAAAATTAATGTTTGCGGTTTTCTGAGCGGAGCTATTTAACAAGTACACTACTGTCTGCTCTGATTTACTGAATCTTGTTCCAGCTCACGTTGTTCCATGATTCTGCCCTTTCTACTTCATAATAACCTTGTAATACAATATCTACATGATAGAACAATTTATCAGCTTTGAATCAATTGCTTTCCAAGCTGTGCAGAACTGTAACAAGATTTAGTTATACAACAGTTTTTTTATTCAGCAGACTCATTGTAAAATGCTGTCATTTTAAAAAGATTCCACTGAGAGAATATTGTATGAAAGGCTCAAATGCCTCACTCAATCACTTAGGTTACTTGTTCTTTTCAGAGTTATTTGTAGCTTCACAATATTTTTCCTCCCTTTCCTCTTATTGGTGTGTAGTTTTAAGGGTAGATTTACTGACAACTGGGTTTCCAGGACAATGCACCTCTTTGATGTATGTTGTCATGCAATAGGTTATGGGGAAGACCTAACAAAGACCACACTTGTTTGTGGATTTCAAACACGAAAACAACAGCTCCATTTATGAGAGTGTACAACAGCTTAATCATTTGAAATAATATTCTCAACATAGTGCCTTTCTTCTCACAACACAATTGTAGGAACTGACTTTAATAGCTCATTGGGATTTTATTATCCACCCTGGTTGCTGTCACTGTTGCCTCTGTGAAAGCCGTTTTTCCTCTGGTCACCTTTGTAGACCATCTGCACATGCCTTAAACTATTACATCACAGAAAAAATGGGGGACAAGTTATGAACTTATTTTAGTATTATACTCAAATTCATCATTGACTTCTTGAGGGGTCAAAAACCATCCCACTGGTTGTTAAAACTGTTCTGTTCACGGCCACATTGTCAGCAGAAGTTCCTGATTGCTCACAGGCACCTTGGATGACACTGTGCTGAGCAGCTAGAGCAGCAACAGTCATGCTGGAGATGTATTGAGAGCAGGAAGCAAAAGCTGTATAAGCTTCCTACTGGCAGATACAAACAGGCCTATCTTAGATATTCCTTTACAGCACTCTTCCAATGTGCTCCACCTGTTTCAGCCCAGTGCAGACGAAGAGCATAGGCACGGGCATCCTACATGCTCTTCATAACCTCCCCAAGAGCTCCAAAGGACCACAGGGGTGTAACAGTACCTTTGATTTCCTGCAGGTTTGGCAATTCTCTCAGTTGAGTTGCTGTACACTAATTAAACTAATTTGAGACTATAAAGCTAATGGTGGCAGCGTAAGCTCATGCTGGCAACAAATAATGTTTAATCTAATATTTTTCTTGCCTTATGCTTGTAAGTGTGGAGTAGAAAAGACGAGTATCTTCAGTAAAGTGCATTATGTTAGAGCTGTTTCTGCATACAGTGCTAGACTATGATATACCACTGTGCATTCTTATGGCACTTCAAATTGAAATATATATTTGCTTTTTCCTGTTAATTTTTAGAAGATATTACCCCTAACATCACCACTTTCAACACATTTGGACTGTATTCTTCATTATGGCATGTAACCCTGATGAAATATTTTTATTTAAAATACCAATACTTTTATTACAGACTTATCCATTTTATTTTCTAAAACATAACTACGTCTATGTTATATTTACCAAATAGAGAGCAATTCCTCCTCCTATGAGAAAGCCACAATAAACATCAACTGGATGATTCTTATACTGGGTGATACGAGTCAGGCCACATATAATTCCACAGATGATAAAAGCAAAGACCAAGAGTGGTTTCAGAAGTTTTGAGGAATCTGTTAACGTAGAATTGAAGTACATCTTAAAAAAATAAAGAGATGAACAAGTGGTTAAAGAAACTTACATTTACCTGAGAAGATATGAATTTCTAGCATTCAGCATTTCTTTCACACATAAATCACTGTTATACAGTAGCGTTGCAAGTAATCAGTTTAACTAATTTTATTTAGCAGCCTTCTTAAAATCTGCTCAATTACTGTAGAAAGATTTGAAATCACAAGGAATGGATTTCTGAAAACATAGGCAATGTCGCTTATTGATGTTAATTAGGATAAAGATTTTATGTCTAAATAATGTTCACAGTCAGAGCCTAAGTGTTCTGTAAATGTGACTATGCAATCACCATGTCTGAAATACAGAAGCCAGATGTCATGCCAGATGAAAGCAATAACCTGTTCTAACAAAAGCCACCACCAGATGCTTTAGAGAGCCATTTCTCAACTGGGGGCCATGATGTCAGGGAGGTCAAAAAAATTTAGTGGAGGTTGTTCATCAGTATTATTGCAAATTTTGACCTTTTCCTGGGCTGAATAAATACTGGCAAGCTCTCAGTACATGCAGAATTCTATTACTAGTTTGATTAACTGGTTGTTATAGTTGCCTTTTTTTTTTTTTCTTCAGATTTTTATAGCCTGAATGATGGAAAATTACATTTTTTTTAACTTCAAATAAATGTTGACATAAAAGTATTGGCCCCCATAATGAAGAAATGTCATTAGTCATGTGTGGGAAATCAGCTGTCATCGCTGAAGCATGTCCTATTATTTCCTGCTAGTTACCGATGGCTTTTATTCACTTGCTTTGCAGTAGCACCTTTGAGCCCTCTGAGAGTGGTTGTGCCAGTTCATCCATGATGCAATTCTAAGGAGGTCAAGTGAAACTAGATCACATACATGTTTGTACCTTAATGCCTAAAGTTTAAAAAACAGCGAATTGTGTGAAGACAGCAGCAAAGGAAAGGCAAAACATATAACACATGGGAATGGTAAGTTAAATTATCACCCTATAAGCCAGATAAGCACTGCATTTTATACGTGAATAACTTGAGGCATTACATATATATTTATATTACTTTGCTTATTTATATTTATATTATATTACACTCCACCACAGTGGATAATGTTGCTTCTTTAAAAAGAATGTGAAGCAGTTGCACCTTTTCTGTATTCTTAATAGAGCTGCTTTTATTTTAGCTGTTAGTAATTCCATTTTGCTTTTGAATTGACACAATAAAAACTTATATCCACTCAGAATATCCAGGCAACACTTCACTGTAAAATGTACAGCAAATGGCATCCTAACTTTTGTCTTATATAAATGAAAATGAATAGAGTTGATTACTCACCGAAATGTACACTGCTGCAAAAGCTGCCAGGGTGGCATGTTGAGATGGGAATGACTTTCTGCCAAGGAAGGACACTCAAATTATATTTCTACGTTCATATATACCGTGTGTGCTAGCATTCACTTGAAAAAAACACATTGGGTGCTACAGTCACTTTCAGTTTACACCTTCTAAGCACCATGTGATCAATCATTAGCATTTAATTTCTAAATTCCTTTTCTATAATCAGGAGAAAGCACCAATGTTAATGAAATACCTTTGTTTAGAAGTAAATATTTAGTATGAAATTATTTTTGTGCACTAAAAAAAGTGCATGTACTAAGTAAAGAGTGTGAATGAGCTAAAGACTGGATGCTTGATTTTTAAGAGAGAAATTCCTTTACATTAATTTCTATTAAAAAAAATCATAATAGCTTTTCAGTATGTACCTAATTATACAACTTATTCAATATATGATCCTGGATCTTCTAATTATTCTCACTGATTTCACTTGGATTTTTTTCATTGTAAGGACACATCAGCTATACATACAACTTGGATAACTGGGCCTTAACTTCAGCAGCAGAATTCATCATCCTCGTGCCCCATTATGTTCCCATGATAGTGGAGCCATGATAGGGAGACATTCTTCTCAAAAAGGTAACTGTAGCTTTATTTGCTGTCTCTAGTCTTATTTTAAAAATGTCAACACTTCATAACATGCTAGGAGTAAATGGAATTCTAGGAGTGAAGAACATGCTCTTATCACCTGCTAGGAATTAAGTACATGGAAAGGGCATTTTAAGGTTTAGCAGGCCCCTTCCTGAAGGCTAGAACACGAGGGTAAATAAAAATACATCCAAACTGCGAGACAGTAGTGAAAATCAGGGTCTATTCTTGAAATTGCTGAGGGCCTTCTGTTCTCTTTGAAGACCATGGGAAGTGTTGAATAATCTGGACTGGCTCTTGAGTCAGGAACAGTAGATGTGGAAATTAAAACTGAGAGCTTCTACTTCTCTGACTAAAAGAAAATTAAATAAAATACGTAGCATCAGGCCCTCTAACATTTGAACATTTTATGCTTCTTACACACCCATTTCAATACTCTAAAAGTGACAAAAGAACAGTGATGGGATGGTGAAGGAGAGATTTTACACAGTAGAGGGAAAAACTTAGCTGGCGCTGGATTCAGTAACACCTGTTCTATGTTGTCCATGGCTCGTGGAAGGCCTAAAAAAAACTTCTATAACTGAGCTCTAGAAGTAAGTCTATCAGATACATATCAGTTTACAGCTATATGTTTATCTCCTTAAATGGCACGGACATGTAATGTGCTGGATGGCTTGATGAAGAAGGCTATGTCTGCAGCTGCAGCAGCCACTTCCACCTGAGACAGGCTGAAAGAGAAAGCTCAGCTTGGGATAAATGCTTGAACAATCAATTGATTGAACAATCAATCAATTCAAGGAGGGTTTTGCCAACTGGGTTGGGCTCCATGTTCCTACATCCATTTTCCCAGCAGCATCTGTTAGCTAGTTTAAAATAGCAGAGATTGAAATATAGTCCTTTTCCTTTAGAAATCTTCTGCAAAGCGGCAGAGTCTAATTTCTAAATATATTTCCAATTCATTTTGCTTTATCTACTCTAAATAATTTATTGGTAACAAAATGTGTGAATGTAGTTCAGCGTGAATGCTGCACTGCTGACCTGCATTTGGCCCCTGCAGATCCTTGACTCTGGCCAAGATTAAATCAGCACGATTCCTTTTTCATTTCTAAACACAGATCTAATTCCTGCCCCCTCCCCCCCAGCCCCCATTTTTTTTACTCCTGAGCAAACCTTTCTCAATTAGTATCCCCCATTCAAAGCAGGACAGAAGGATAAATACATGGAAAAAACAAAAACAAAAACAAAAAAACCATACAGGTGTTTATAATGTCTAATCAACTTCTTTACCCTGTGCATGTTTACGTGTAAGCATACATCCACTTACAGTCTGTGTGCAGCTAATGTGTAGATTTGATTCTGTGAACCACTCAGAACCTAACCTGAACTGAATGGCTTTTCTGCGGTATATAAGGTCTGTCACTATGCTACAGTCCATTTTCTCCTTGTTCTACTTTCTATTTGTATGCTTTCAGGGCTAGCACAGCATAGGCATTCTGTATACTCTCTAATGGTGACACTGCTTTTGTTCTTCTCTGCTATCTGTTAATCTAAAATGAAAACAATTCAAGCTAAAAATACGTAGCTTTTTTGTATGGCTCTGTACTGAAAGGGTGAACAAAGGTCTCAAAGAAAACATGCCCTGAGCTCAGAAGTCTGTATCACTCTGAATGCTCATGCATGAGGAATATGTGGAGGGGGAACAATGATGAGAAAGAGTCATACTGAGTAAGAACATCAGAAATGACAGAGGATAGAGAACTCACTGGAGATCTGAATAGAAATGATTGAAAAAATTCTTTGAAGATAAACAAGGGAAAAGATGGATAAAGAAAACTACTGGATATCCAGGGATGTTACAGAAAATTAATTCACAAGGGAATCTAGAGCCAAAGTTTCTGGGATATACAAATTAAAAAATGAAGGTCATTACCAATCTTATAAGAACAAGTCCCTTACAAGCTGAAATTGCTGAAGGCAAATTAACCTCCTGGGACGGAGAAGTTATACCATAATTCCCATCATAGATGGCTGAAGATTGAACCAGTAGCAAGTGCTGATCGCTTTGGTGAAGTTGGGACAGACATACGAAAGCAAGGACTTAATAAAGGAAAAAGGCAATAAAAATAAATTAAGGAGAAACTGAGGGTGGTGCCAGATTATTACATTTCACCAAATATGTCCTCTATGATAACAATAAAATTGACATATCAGTATATAGCCATCTTCCTAAAAAATAAGAAAACAAAAATACTGTGTTTTCTTCTTCTTCTTCTTTTTTTTTTTTTTTTTTGGAAATGGTGATATTTAAACTCACAAGCAATCCGAGTCTTTGGAATGGCCACAGATAGTCGACTGAGGACATCATATTTGAGCTGATAGTCAAATGAATGTGAGCACCTGTGAGAATTTTTCTGCCTGTTCACATGTAAAGCTGCACCAGTTTCACTGGGACACCATGTAGGTGCAAGACTGCTTGCAAGCATCATTTGCAGTGGCAGTACCCAGTAACAGCAGATGGTTATTAGAGGCAGGTGAAGGTGGATATAGTCATTTTGGTTATGCCTTCCACCAAAATGATTTTCACCAAATTATTTGGGCCAAATGAAGCTACAGTCCTTCATGCCAGCTCTGGATCACGTCCACATATATAAGCTGAAAAAAATGGCAAATGAATCAATGCTAATTATGAGTCTCAGCCAACTAAACATATATTAGATCAACTAATAATTGAGGATCTTTAAACATCAGTGAAATTGGTTTGTCTTGGTGAAAGGAGATAGATTATGAGATTTGCTGGAAGATACTTTACAAAGTGAATAATTTCATGATTCTCAAGTGTGTCAACCCCTGATATCGAAGGAAAGCAAAATAAACTGGGGGAAAGGTGCCTTGGTGATACAGACAAAACGTTTTAGTAATATCCATGTAACAAAAATGCAATGCTATATGGCATGAAGTTAAAACAGAAGCTAGCATCTGGGGCTACATAGAGAACAAGAAAGGAGTGTAAAGCTTTGGTGAAGTGGTCGTGAGAGAAGAACACAGCTTCGTGCCTGCTAATCAGGCACACAAGGAAATTACACAGCTCAGTCAGAGACAGAAATTGTAGTAATTTCAGGCATTCTATAATTCTGCTGTAATATTTTTGGAGAGCAGGAAATATAAAAAAGAAAAATTTTGAAGGACTGCAAAAAATTCAAGGGAATGCTATACAAATGACTAAGTAAGTAAGCTTAACCTGGTGTGGAAAAGAGAAGAAAGACTGATCCTGTATTCAGTGAAGAGCTTCATGATTTCTCAGTAGCGTAGTGCATATATTTAGGATGCGTAATAATGAAGTCCTTGAACTAATGAGTAGCAAGTGTATTGGTACAGTTCCACTTACTTATACCTCCAAATTCCTTGTTTAAGTCTGTTAACTGTCATCAGTAATTGAGTTATCACTTTTATCACATCTGGCTTATTTAAAGTAAAATGCATAGTCTGGGTTATATTTCAGCTTGACTGACATGCAATTTTCAAAACCTGAAATTATAAATATTAATTTATATCCTGGCTAACTAAGTAGGGAGGCTAAAGACTAAATGGCCAGGGAGGATAAACAACCAGTTAGAAATACCATGAAAAAAAAGCCATGTGTTTGGGAGCACACGGGTTTGCATTGCTGTGGACTTTTCTCTGATGAAAGGAATTGTTTCAATGGCTGTCAAAATGAAAAATTTAGTCAACGAGAGACATGGAAAACAGATAAACTAACAAATGAGAAAATCAAACCTCACCAACTAAGATCAAAATGTCAAGTTTGTAGATAACAATATACAGAAGTCTCAAATAAGGTAGTTGGCTGGCTTCTTCCCCTTCCTGATATGGAAAACTTACTCAGATGCCACTGGGAAAAGCAGTAAAAGCTACATGTATTAATAATTGTGTAGGAATTTGTCTCCTTTGAAGGAGGGAAAATAATTAGGTACTACTAACTGTGCTTCTGAAATCTGACAAAGACTTCCAAAGCCCACTGCTGGCCTAATATCTGCATAAAGAAAATTAAACATCACTAAAAAGACAGTTATGCCCTCAGCTTTATTATAAAAATCTTACCAGAACGCATAACAGGCTTTAACTAGAAAAAAATATATTTGAAACTGGGAGAGAAAATTAAAAAAGAAATAAAATGAATACTTAGTAATGTACACAATGAAGAACAGAACCAACCTTCCGGCATTGATAATATTAGTATCAGCTCCTGAGCAAATATCTTCCACAACATATGAATTCTCTGAGCAGGAAACATTTAGGGATGTATAGTTAGGCTTGCAAACAGTCAGGAAATACGGTGCCTGATATCCTGTTGATAGCTGTATAATGTCAGTAACAAGAGCAGTGGAACAAAGACCAAACACATGAACACCTAGGAAAGAAAGCAATAGAGCTGGTTTACTTTATTGTATTTAGATGAACTCATTGTGACAAATACATTCAACTGAATTCTGGTGGCTTATGCCATTGGGCTTGTGAGAATTTACCGGAGGAGTAAGATTTTTTAAAGTGGAACGTTACTGCAGAGTTAATTTCTTTAACATGAAAATTCCAATTATATATGCTTGTTTTCTTCCTATTAATACTTAACACCTAGTTTTGATGACTGGATGTCCTCCAACATCTTTTCACTAAAGTAAACTACACTGGACCTGCTTCTATTTGGAAAGCCATTTTTCCAGCTGACTTAAGGACAACCACCTGTTTGAGGAGAGCATATGTGCTCATTCAGACTTGCCCACTGGAACACATTTTGAATAACACAGTTTCCCATTAGATCACTGTTCTGAAGACTTGTTCTCTTTTTACTACCAGGTACTCATCAGCTGGCAATAACTTTGGCTTACCTTCATACCTCTTACGTTTCTTGAGTACCAAATCCTTGTCACAAACACAAATATTTAGTATTTAGGTCTTTATTTTATTTTATTTTATTGGTCAACAATCAATATTCCTGTCTGGTCAATACCAAATTGACAAGGCAGTTAATGTGATTCATGCTAAAGTAATTGTTTCATCACGACAGTATGAAACAAACTGCAAATTCAGGGTATGAATCAAGGGTGAAATTCATGCGTCTTTGAGTTTGTCGTCTGTTGATGGAACAGGATGCCATACAGGAGGAGAAATGGACAGCATGGGGTAACTTTACAGTTCTCCTTGATGCTGCAATTTACACCCCTCTCTGCTCACTTCCTCACTGCTGCTCTTAACAGGACATGCTTTATTGGTCAGATACACATATATATGTGTATATACCTCTCCTGTCATTGCCTCCCTGCTTGCCAACCTACAGAAACCTAATGTATAATCTTGCTATCAAGTTTTCACTCTGCTGTCCTGCAGCTTGTCTTTGCCAATGCTGCCCTTTCTAATGAACGAATTCTGCAACAGAGAAAACCTTTCTTTTAGCCACTCATTGGCAGAGGAATTAACTCTAAGAGAGGAGCAAAGTTAAGCCACCCTTTCAAGCTCAGATTTAGTAAATAACAAAGTAAAATAATTCATCATGTCCCTCTCTATCATCACGTTCCAGATTGTATCCCTTTTTCAAGAGGTAGATAAAGATATACCAGAAAAACAATGTCAAATCCACTGACAGTTTCTGACAAGTTTTTACTGTCGTGCTGAACACAGTATCAGCTGAGCTGAATACTTTTGATACAGTGAAGACAGGCAGGGGAAACTGTACGCAGAAACCATTAAAAGGAAGCCAGCTCAAGGTGGGCAGAGGAGGAAAAACAAATTATTCTTTTAGAGAGACTGACAATAGACTGGGAGAGGAAAGGCAAAACAGAGAGTGCAGATGCTGCACTGCTGAGTGTGGAGCTGCTCTGCTGCTCCATTTGACAGTTTCTTCTCGCATTTTCTGGCAGAAAAAGATATATGCCAGTGTCAGCCCTGCACTGTTCTGAAAGGCTGTTTCAGAGAAGGAAATCTGCATGGTAAAAACTGAATGTACACAGAAGACTCTTCTTTGTGAGTAACATTTGAAACCCACCAACAAATCTGACAGCTCTTCTAAGAAAAGAATTGAAGTTGCATCCTCCTGCATTAATATTGGCCTCTGTTCCAATCCCATTTCTTCTTTTGGACAGGCAACAGTAGAGAATTCCTTCTCCTACCATTATCTGCAATGACAAAGGAGCTGTTAAGTTAAATGTAGCAATTACTCAGAAGATACTGATAGAATGTAAAGGGTTGAAATATATCTATCACACAAGCAATGTCTTACACTGACATGTATGTCCCTTGAAAAGCTGTGTACCAATGTGTAAACATTCAGTAACAACTTAGGCTGAGTGAAGGCAGGCAAGGAGGTGGCATTGAAATTAAATGCAAGTGTCCTAAAGTATTGGAAGGAGATTTTTTTTTTTCTAATACATGTGTATACAGTGCTCAGTGGGACAGGAGCCTTGATCCACAGGTGAAATAAGATACACTACAATAAAAATGTAGTAATTGGAAATTCTCGCCTTTCAAACGATCCAGAGCCACAGCAATATCTTAGTGCTCCTGAGGTGGGTTTAGCCCTCAGTCTTGGCCTCATGCCTAGCAGTTGCTAGCAGCTTCTAATTATGTGGCAGCCTGCTCTTCCATAATTGTTTAATTTGGCATGGATTTTAATCAGATCCACAGCAGTAGAAAAAGTTCTGTCCTTATGGTCCTCTGAACGCACTAAGCAAAAGACATCATGACTTAAGCCCTAGACAGCAAGTTAGAACAAAAATAAGGAGAATAATATAAATAAAAACAAGGCGTTACTTGCTGGAAAATTCAGATTTATACCTTCACAGTCTCAGGTTTTATTGTTTTTCCTGTTAAGTCATGCAATAACATGGAAATCTGTACAGGGCCTGTTAGAATTCAGAAAAGTCTGTGTTGAAATACTGAAATGAATGGGGCAGTTCTCACCTCTGAGAGGAGATTCACCTTGTCTGTCAGCAGAGGAAAAGTAACATGCACAAAGCTCACTGCGCAATGAGATGCTAAAGCATCTGAATTAAGAAGAAAGTGTCATAATTATCAGTGACGTTTGTGCACACTAAGATCTTTCACTTTGGTAGAAGGGAGGTACAATGGATAAGCTTAGTCTAATGGTTTTTAGCCAAAGATTTAATATTAATTGGTTTCATTTCTTCTTTGCCAGAAAATTGAAATAGTTAAAGTTATCTCACTACATGGAAATGTCAGCGATAAGAGATATTTAAGGGATTTTTATTGGATGAGAACCATGGTCACTATTATCTGTCTCTACTTGTTCATTTTACAGCTGGAACTTTTCCAGGAGAAATCAATAGTTTTTTAAACTTGAAAAACAGGAGCTTAAGTAGTTTTTCACTAAGCTCTACAGAATGTCTGGTTCAGGGAAAAACATCAGAGAGATGTAACACCTCCTGCTATAGAGGAGAAAATGGGGAAATAGCAAGGCCTACGACAAGGAAAATTCAGAGGCTGGTATTTTCAAGGAAACAAACTACTACAGTAGAGGAGGCAGTAGGACTGATACTGCCAACAGTGAATTTCTCTCCTTGCTAATTGATTTCCCGAATCAATGTAATCTAATTCCCTGGTGATCTCTTTTAGAAAGCACTTTGTTACTTTGAAGTACCTTCTATGTCAGTAGTTCTATGGGTCTGGACCTATAATTATATGATTAAATAACTAGTTCTGTAATTTCTGAATGAATAAGTAGAGAGAAAATATATCACAGGATCAGAATCAGAGCTCACTGAAGAAAATGGAAGTCATCTTCCAAGTCAGGTATATCTATATTCTGCACATAAAATATCCATGCTGTTAATTTCATACAACTCCACTTGCTCTATACTGAAATCTCCTGTGCTTCCTGTATAGAAAATTCCACATGTGCCACAAGCCATAAGACATGCCAATAAGACGTAATTTTCTGTAGTACTTCAAGGCTACAGAGCAGGCCTGGTTAAAAGCAGTTTCTGCTCATTGCTAATGAACAAAAACCAACCAACAAAAAAACCCTCCAACAATAAGCACAAATAAATAAATAAAGCCCCAAACACACAAAATGCTTCAGTAATAATGTCTTGGGAAAATAAATTTAAAATGCTAGATTTGCTGTAAAAATAACTACTGTAAAGTGAACAGATTTAAAATACACTACGGGTCTGGGAAAAAAATGAGTACACAAAAAATTAAAAATAATGCAGAAAGAAGCTAAGTCCTACTCCAGTACTTATATGATGCTTTAAGGAGGGATTGAGGTTGGAATTTGCTCATCTGCCCCTTTTCTTTCTTATTTACATTCTTTGGTAATATTTAGAGATGTGGCCTAGTTGCACCTGTTTTTGACTGAGCTTTCATGATCTTCTGTCTCATACTTCCCTAAGTACCTGGACTTCAGGCTGGGGCTAGCATAAGCTATGTTACTGGACATTCTTCATCTCTCACATAGCTTCATGCTTTCTTTTCTATATTTTACAGGTTTATAAAGTGTGTTATTCACTGAATTATTAATGAAAACTAAATCATATACTGCTAAACTCTGCAAGATGACAATGGTACAAGTGTAATCTTTTTGCATGGAAAATAAAAGAATTGATTTTTAAAAATGTTTTTCTAGTACAGAAGTGCTACTGAACAGCTGATGCAATACACCATCTTCACAGCCTTTATTAAAGGACTTTGTGGATTTTACACTATCTGGGCCCATTCCCAGCGTAATACAAGAAACGTATTTATGCTCACACATCCATGTGAAGTATACCTTCCTAAGGCTTGCAGCTTTTAAGCAGTGGAACTTACAATCTTTGCGATTTACCTTCCTTACCAATGTAATGTTTGATAGGCTTGTTAAACGTCTGAGTTTCTCCCATGGCGTGGTTCTGGTTAGTTGTGTCTGTAATGCAGGTAGGAGAATGATTCAAGGAAGAATAACATTTCCTATTGCAATGCTGAAATAATCTAACTGTACTGAATCAAAGACCTTAGTAAGCACTCTGTAATGAAATGGGCAACTTTCATCTTTGCTGAAGGCATCTGGCATTTTCCAGGCTTGACATAAACTCTCTCTGAAAAAAAAAAAAAATGGCTTTTACCCCTTCTTCAGCCTACTGTGCCCGAAGTGAACCTATGTAGATTCCTTCTACAGCTGTTTCATGAAAGTCCACTTTCTTGTTATCAGAAACACTGTTTAAACGCAGAAAACCTAGCCAAACTACAATATCAACAAGTTTTATCTTTTGCATCTTTTATTTATGTATTTATTTTTTTCTGCAATTGGCTGCACAAAGAACACCGAGACAGCTCCTACTTGCTAAATAAGTATTTTTAGCCTGATGGTTGTGCAAAATCCTTCAAAAATGGTTTCTAAAGCAACCAAAATCACACACAGTTGAGCTCAGTTTAAAACAAACAAACAAAACAAAACAAAACAAAACAAAAATCCTGACAAGCAAAGGAACAGCACTTGATGATTTTTATGGTGGCATCGTGTTTGATAGATTTTGTGACTGTAAAATGGCTAGTATTATAAAAGGAACACACTGACTGCATTTAAGGGAATTCAGTGGAACATTTGCAGCTGGTGCTGCAGAGGTGCCTAACCAAGGCACCCGGTCATTGCTGTCAGAGGAGAGAGGAGACCTTTCAGAAGGTTGACTTAGCTGGAATTGGTTTCGATTTACCTGAAAGGACTAGTGTGAGAATGTCTCCCATCTGAGGTGCCAAAAATCAGACACAGAGAATCTTCTCTGGTCTTTAGATTTCTTTTTAATTTGATACAGCGATTCCAGCAGGGACAATACTTACCTGCATCAGACAATTTATCTGACTTGCTGCACAAGTGACCAAACTGCTCATATTCTGACAAGAAGTTTCTGTTCTGCTGAAATCATCTTCTCCCTTTGGATGGGCCACTAAACCAGTCTGCCTGCTCTTAATGACTAACTCGCAACTTAGAGGAGTCCTGGTGCTGTTTGGGAAAGTGTAAGTGATTTCACTGACAAGGCTGATACACCTTCTTACTGAACAAAGCTAGTTCTAACAAAAGCGGCATGTTCAGTGCTGTAAATTAAAGGCTTCCATTTTCAACAGAATCTTGAATTTTTGGTTTATCTCAGAGTATGAAGGCAACCCATCTGTAAAAGGTTAATATATTTGTATAGCATAACAGAACGATTCAAACTATTCTCAGCCGACTGCTGATGCTGTTTCTTAACGTTAGTACCCCCAGTCAGTATAAAGTGAGTAGATGAAGTGCTACAGGGAATGTTTTAAGGAGTGTGTGTCTCCTGCTATGGAAGAATACAATTGAATTTAAATCCTAAGGTAACTCGTCTGGAAGACACTCCGCTGCCACACTGGAGCCAAAGGAGCTATTTTCATTATGTCACCTGAAACTGTTCAAAATCTTTAATATGTGACAGTGGCACCTCAAACTTACCGTAATTGATGGTCCAGCAAAAACCAGACTAAGCAACATCAGAAAGGGAACAGCTTCTTGTGTAGGTTCAATGTATGGCATACTCAGACTCTTGTCATAGCAATTAAATCCCGAGTGAACTGGCTTGAAGACATCAGTAAGTTCAAGAAAATAAAGGCTAACAACAGAAGATGCCAATATTGGCAACTAGAAAAGAAGAAAACAACAAATTGCTGTTCAGAAATTGAATAGTAATACTTCTGCAAAGACAACATTGTCTGTTAATAAATCTCTGTGATGTCTGATTTTTACATCTCACTGTTCCTTGTTATATCTGTTTTACCATCTTTAAATAACTAATTCTCTAGAGATACCATAGGATTCAGTTGATACCAAGTGACTGTTGTCTACCAAGCTAGTCAAAATACTCATTCCAACCTTCTGCCTATATAATTTAGCCCTTTCATGCATGAATCATTACTGGACAGATTTATTTTTTAGTTTTTATTTTTTTAAGTAAGTACACAATTTCAGCATCCCGTGTGGGGCCTCACCTTTCTGCTGCTCATCCTCACCCTTTCTGGTCCTTTATCAGCCATGTATATAACAGTATTTATAACCAAACCAATTTTTATTAAGTTTCAAAGTAACAGTTAATGAAAAACACTATCCAGTGCTTCCCTAGAATCTCCATATATAGTAACAGTGTTTTGCCTTAGCACATTCATTTTATAATTCTATCAAAAAGCAATTAACTTTGGCAAGATTCAGTCTGTGTAGAACCATGATGACTGTGGTTCATGGTTCTTTTATCCTCTAGCTATTTAATGATTTTAGCCATCACAATTACTTTTAGTAATTTATTAAGAGCAAAGTTAGCTCCACTGGGGATAAATTCACCTCAGCGTACCACCATCTCCTGAAAGCACAGATTCAAGCAGTAAATCGCTGTGGAAGGAAGTCTTTCAGGACAAGTAATAGCAAAAATGCGTTTTGAAGCTAATGGTTGATGGGTAGGCAGGGCAGCCCTTCCCCAGGGAGGGCAGTCGGGCATTCAGAGGTGACCACCAACATGTGATAGTTCTTTGCATCTTCTTAGTGAATGCCTAGTAAATGCTCAGAAAAGTTTTCTGGTTGTTATTTCCCAGAGTCGTCACTTGCCGAGGCAATATTGCAACCACTGCCTGCTCCTCCACTGTGATGCAATGGCTCCCTCCCTGTGTCTCTGCTGCCTATCTGCTTCCTTTTCTCCTTTACTTATATATATATATATATATATATTTAAGATGGCTATCACATTAACTTCTCCTCACTATTAACTGCAGCTGAAAAGCAAAAACTTGAAATGACTAAATATATTTGCTTTGATAGATAGAATCATAAAAATGAGATAAAGTTGTGTCATACCTCTTGAGAAACAAAATATTCCCCTTTTCCATCAGGCACCTCGCGTTATAAGGAATAGGAACTGCCCTGACATAATTTCAGGCATGCTGAGATTATATTATACTTTCAATTTTCAGTATACATTTACAAAAATAAATAAATAAATAAATAAATAAATACAATCAGTATCATTTCTCCCATTCTATTATAAAATAAAAATCAGAGGTAAAATTGGATAAATATTTACACTGGAAAAATTATGAAAAAAAATATAAGAAATATAAACTATATGTGGCAGAAGACAATGGTTTCTTGCGTTAACTAGTCATTTTCAGGTTTTTAAACACTGAGCTTTCTAAATGTAGACTTTTTGTTCATACAATATAATTTTGTGTGCTTAGGGAAGAAGGATACTATCTAAATTTTACTGAAACATACTTCTTAATACAACTTAGGTTTTGCATGAAAAGAACACCTTTTGCTATTTTCAAAAGTGTTCTTCTAAACTAAATATACTGAAGCTAGAGATCCTGGTTATCTGTGTTCAAGTTGATTCCTTTGTAATCTCATCTAGTAGAGAAGATGCGATGATGTAGAAAGGGAATGGGTATTGGCACCTTAAATGAAGCTAAGTACTGTGAGCATTACAAAAATAAGACCAGGCATCTAGCAGGTTTGTTTCAATAACTAGTTTATCTGTGTATGGGTATAGCTGGACTCCATGATCCCTGTGGGTCCCTTTCAACTTGGGATATTCTGGGACTCTATGCCATGTGCACTCACATATTACACATATATGTTACGTATGGCATATAATAGAAACACATAATATGTAATAAATTGCAATATGTATCAAATATAAATACACAATATATAAAATGACTATTATATAATATGTATTTATACTATGTTGGAATCATTATTTAAAACGTAACTTGAGACGTGCTTCCTACTCGTTACAGGAAGAAATCCAATTCTTCAGGTGGATACATTATTTAATTATACTTCTCACATCCTGCTGGACACAGTCCCTATTAACTATACTACAGGCATGCACAATTAGTCATGATAATGACTGTTTCCAGTCATTATACAGATGTGTAGCGATATAAGAGGACTTCCTTAAGTCTTCACACTAAGGATTTATTTTATATTATTTTATATTTTATATATTTTATTTTATTTTATTTTGCTCTTCTTCCCACACTGCACAGAGACTGTAGAGCTGTTTGGGATAAGGAGCCTCCTGTCCAGAAGGCTTCTGCAGGGTGTGCTACCCTGGTGTGCAGGGAGCTTGAGCAGTCTCTTCCACTCTTGCTTGGACACTGAGACTGCACAGCATTTGAGCTCATGCATATTGCAACTTCACTTCGGCACGGCATTTAAACGTTGAGGCACTGGCAATATCTTATTAACTATTTGAAAGCCATACCTAGATGACTTAGCAAGGGGCCAGGTCCTGTGAGACAAAGTATCTTATAAAAAGACATAAACCTATTCCAGTGAGCTAAATGATCAAGATAGGCACAGGGTCTATTACCCTTCTGATGCCTCTTCATCTAGGTTTCCCCAAAGGTTAACTTCCTAGGATGGGAACACAGGGCAGGAAAACCCATGGAACATCTTGCATTCAGAGTTTCATCTTCATTGTATATTTTTCCATTTCTCTAACACTGAGAACAGGAAAGCCTCCCCTGAACAGCTGGCCCCTACCATAAGTCCATCTCTACTCTGGTTATGGTACTCTTAGGCAAGCAACTGCTTTAAATGGCAATATCGAACAATCACAAGTAGGTGATATATGAAGTGACTTTTTATTGTAAACCACTAAAAAAAGATGTGGACAACTTTCATTTTTTAAAAAAAGCTACTGTATGTTAGCTGTAATTTAAGTGTTAATTACAAACATCAAAGAATCATGAAAATTATATTTCATTATCTTACAGTTCCACTACAGGACTCTCATATTATTTCTGACTGTAATTACCCATTGTGCTAAATGAAAAGAAATAATTCTAAAGGACTGTGAATCCCTAACATAACTGCTTACAATACTAATGAATAGGTTTATAGTCAATTTGCTATATACAGTATGTCTGATCCCACAGGACATTTTTCTTCCTATCTTTTTTAAAATACAAATATAAAATGCATCTTCAAAAGGGCCAAAGAAAAGCAAACGTTTCTAAAATCTACTAAACAGTATAAGTGGATATTTAATATATGAATATTTATGGAGTGTTCTGCTTAAGGCAGCAGTAGTTCTGTAATTACAGACTTCAGTTCCCAACACCTTGAAAATGTCAAATATAATTAGACAGTATAATGTGTATTGTTTTAATTACAAAATGGAATAGGAATTTTCCTATTCCTAAGTAGAATAATAAACTCCCCAACCTCAGCTCACATATCATCACTAGTAAGTCTTTATACTCTTACTTTCTTGGTTGGCTAATGGAGAACGATCCTTGTTTACCTTGCAACTTACACCTATAAATGTAGAGTTTGACCTAAGTGGTCAAACTCCCTTTGGCCTGGAGTATTAGAATCGGGACCATAATCAGCATAGTTGCTGAAAAGGTTCAATTGAATTGTTTTTTTTTTTAAAGAAATGATTATTATTATTTTATTATTTTTACTGCTAAGAGTCTTTATTAAGACCTAAGACTTTGTTATTAATATTAATAAATGTTACTAATATTACAAAGACTGCTGTATTGAGGTAGGAATTGTGCTTTTAAGTGCTTGCTCTGGAGTGAAAATGTAGGACCTTTAACTCTCTGCAGAGCCCCACATTTCTAATTCCTTCCCCTTGGAGAATTCCCAAATAATCAAAGCCTTGCTAAAACCAGATTCCCTCTGCAAGTCTTACAGGCAAGCCAGTAGCAATCAGGTATTGATGGTTTCCTAAATGACACCATGGAAACAGTGAGGCTTAAACCAGAGAAAGGCAACAAATAAGCACTGCCCCCATCCCCCACCTCCAGTTCTTTTGTACTTTGAAAGAATATGCAACTGGATACATGCATAATTAAATCTCTATGAAAATTAGTAGCTTCTACACATTCCCTTTCTCTAAAGCTGTACACTGGTAGTTACATACCTAAATCTTACATTTGCCATCACTTAACTAGGCAAAGAGTCCATATGTATCTTCAAGAGCATATCTTCAAACCCATGGGCTTAGTGAGAGCTTAGCCATCGAGTATCACATACTCAAATGTCTAAACCTGTTTGGTAGGATGTAGTTAGTGACCTCTCTTTGCTTTGCTAAAATGCACTACGGGTGTTAGCTCTTTTCATGAACTCAAACCCAGATCCTCTCTCACTGTATTGGACTGTGTTGGTGGCTGCCAGGAGACACTCTCTGAACACTGGTCACAGAAGGGATTAGCCTGGGCTATATTTCGGTGAGGTTAACTGGGGAAAAAATGAAATGCTTCTTGTGCAGTCAGAGCAAAATATTGAAGCTGCTGCTCACTGTGATGAGCAGAATGACTTGCGTGATTTTCCTTGAGACTGGATGCAAATACAAAGGCTGTGGCATTGCCTTGTTTTACCTGCCTGTATATGATAGCCAGAAAAGAGAGAGGTATACACATAGCTTTCAGAGGAAGCCAAGCCACAATTAACCAGATAAAGATTAAAGACAGTATGACTAGCCCACCTGTCAAGAAGGATTAAGTAATACTTGATAGGATACTTGAATCTTTTACATTTGGAAATAATGTGGGCTTGGGTGGCCAAATAATTGTTAGATCCCTAGGTTGTTCTGCGGCTCTTGCACAGCAGACAAGGAATTCCTCAGCACCAGAGCTGCCTCTTGGTATTTCTCTTGCCTTCTGGTAATTAGGAAATCTTTTTAAGCAATCAAGTAAGCACACAGGATTGCCTCAGAGAGATAGCTAATGAATGCCATCAGTTTCTCCTCATAAAATCAGCAACAGCCAAGTGCTTGGGAAAAGGATGGTCAATTTAAAAATGATGTTGCGTTTGCACTGCAAGACTGGCATGGTGGGAGATTCTATTAAAATGTATTACAAATGTCAGTCCTTGTGCCAAAGAATTCATGGTCTAAATGACAAGGCACAACAGATGGATGAGACAAAAAAGAGGGCTGTGGTGGGTTGGGGGAGACAAGGTATTTCTATTCTTAGCCAACTGCTAACAGTGACTGCAGCTTTCAACCTCCATGGCTGTTGTCCTGTCGTACTTTGCTGTGAGCTTTGCAAGACAGGAGGAGAAACTGGAAGGACAGGGCTCTTCTATCCTGACAGGAATGAATACTGAGGTCATGACTATGAAGTCTGAATACCTTCCAGAAAAAGGTCAAGCAGAGAAAATGTTATCAGCCCCAGTAGTGCCATTTTCTCTTGTCTTTTTGGAACCCATGAGCTCTTTTGCAGGGTCCTCACCATGGTTCCTGCTCAGCTGCATCAGTGCTGTAGCTTCACCCTCAGTGAGACTGCAGTGCTGAGCTGGGATTAAGACCAAGCGCAGGTTTAGTGACATTGCAAACTGGGCTATCATGAGGACTTCCGAGAGATAGTACAGAACACAGGATGGATGTAGAGCAGGGAATCCGGGTTTGTAGATTTCATATGTTCTAAAATAATTCTTAAACCCTTGTGCTTGCAAGAGAAGGCATTCAGGCCTTTTCAGAAGCCTAAAATTTGCATCTGTATAGTCTGCCTGTGGGTTTCTGGATGGTTTTGCTTTTCTCTCTAAACTCCAGTTTCTGCTGCTTCTCGTACCTCTGTTTGGCCCAAAGCTGTAAGGAACTGGCCTTTTCTCTGAAGGATTTTTACCTAACCATTGTCTAAGTTTAGTGAAAACTAATTGCAGAGACATGATGTGGCCTTTCTTCTCCCAGATTAACTCTATTGGATTTAATTTTGACTCACAGTTTAGAATCCCAGGTGCCATTGAAATCTATTATCATTACCATTGTGGAAAATTAAGTTATCCCTATTTCCAACATTGATTTTAGAGTTTAATTGAATTGTTCTGTGACTGCCAATTAGAGTGTTGCTTTAGAAATACAACAGATATCTATGTATAGTTCCTCAAACCTCTCGATCTTCTGCCAAATCTTAATGGAAAACCTCTCAGTACATGTAAGACCAAAAATAGAGATGATACACGAGTGATAAAATTTCTATTTTTTTCAGAAATGTCAAAGTCACACTTTGACTTTAGGTAATCCTAAAAGTGCTTCCTTCTCTCTCTGGTTTGTTTGTTTGTTTGTTTGTTTTGTTGTTGGTTTTGGATAAATTTTAAAACAGCAATTATTTAGAGAGAAATAGAAAAAAGCAGCAATTGTTTAACAAAAATATTATCAAGCAGGAATAATCTAAAAATAATTTTGAAATATTTCAACTTAAGTATATGCGCTTAAATATAAAGCAAACCCTTAGACAGAAATTTTACATCACATTAAAAATACCAGGAACACATTTACTGTCACTGTGACTTCAAAAATAAGTGATGATTCATTACATTAATTACGATTACAGTTAATTATGATTATTAATTAATTCAATGATTAGTTATAATCAATAAGTAACTACAAACAATGAGATTAGGATATTGCACGCCCTGTTGATTATGATTCTTTTCTACTGGCTGCTGTAAATTTATGGCAAAACAAGAACAGCAACATTTCAAAAAATTGGCTGTTTTCAGGTCAAACTTTTACTAAATTTCAGCCATAAGTTTCCTGAAAAACAAACAAACAAACAAACAAACACCCCACATCTCTAGCAGACAAAGCTGTCAATCCCTGCAAACTATTACGATTTATTCTACTCTCCAAAATACAATGTTTCTATAAAAAAAACAAAAATTACTGTGTGTGCCAAGCCTTCTTCAGTGGCTTACTTCCATGCTCTTTTGCGATGTATGAACTCTCTCCCCACAAACTGAACTTTTAAGTGAAAGGATCATCAGGAAAGATTACAATGCTTGTAACGGTTCAGCTCCTGTGTAGGTAAGGTTACACAATTCACCGCTCATTTTTATGTTTGGCTGCAGAGTAACAGATTCTTAACAATTACAGAAGAAAATCACAGAAAGGGGTCCAAGTATTTCTATTGTTGGAAGAGGTGATTGTTTGGAAAAATGATTCTCCTTTGATTTCTAGTATGTTCGGGCCTCCTTTTACTAGTGAAGTACTAGATCAGGAGGATGATGTAGGACTGAGAAAGGAACAGGACCTTCTTCCACTATGAACGACTCAAGCTACACTGCCCAAGCAAGTAGCTGAACACAAAGGGAGATCTAACATAGGGCAGTGGCAATTTTCCCCCCTCAGTGTTGACAGCTTGGTCAATGAATATTAGTTGCTTTGGATGAACAGCAGCCTCCTCAAGCCTCAGACTGGCTGTTAATATTTTGGGGATGCTGGTCTCTAATGCAATGTGATAACCAAATCCTCTGAGAGTCAGCCACATCGCAAGGGTAGCTCAATAAGCAGACTGTTAAGGGTATTTCTCCACCTTCCCCTCTGCTAACACATGGTTGACTCTTTTGAGAGAAAAAGCAGTTTATGTGGTAAGCATTATGCTACTTCCACAGTATGGCGATCATTTCATCTTCTACAGTTTGTGTGTGCGTGTGTGTGTTTCCCCTAAGGCTAATTCAAGTGTAACCAAAAACCTACCTAGAGAGAAATGTGACTACATTGCTCCTCCGAGAAACAGCAGGGTAGTTTAACTCTTGCACTAGATACAAACATCCTGTTCTTAGGAAGGAAGATTTAGTTTTATAGCCCATTCTCCCTATGCGCTTACTCTAATCACTGCATTCAGCCAGCATCTTCTGTCTCATACCGTCATGACTTGGAGGTGACCAAGTGCATAATTTAAATGTGGTGGGTTATGCATGGCTGAATAACTGAAAAAAAAAACAAAAAAAACCTCCAGATGTGACTGAGAAGTGGCACAAGGCTACCTAGTGATGTGTACAAACATTTGACATTTCCAACCTAGCTCTGTCAGTAGATATTAGAAACAAATGGAAGTAAAGTGTCTGGTGCTGAGACCCAGTGAGCATTCTTTCCATGCATTTATTTCAATGGAAGCTGATGACCTGCATCCCATAGTGATAACACTTCTTACTGCGCCTCCTGCTCAGAGCACTGTTACAAGAATTCCACTGCTCGTACCACTGTATATAAGAATACATAGCCTCCTTTAGGAACCAAGAAAAGTTAAGCGTTCGCGCAGATTGACAACACCACGTCCTTTTGCATTCCCACATCTGGGACACAGGACAACGTATTAGTGCCGCTAGAGTCAAAGGCAGAATTCATAGTGCTTTCTACAAAATGAGGATTTAGTCCAGGAACTTTTCAAGTGCGTGAGCACAGGTGGAATCTTTTTGCTTCACTAAGAATAAATGTATCTGTCCTGCATCTAAAATATGACCATTATCTTAGGAACAGAAATTAGATTACCCTGGATATTTTCCAAATTCATATTAAAATATGAGGCATTCTCTGGGCAGCACTGGAACAGGCTGCCCAGGGAAGCGGAGGAGTCCCCATTCCTGGAGGTGTTCATGTGTGGATGTGGCACTAAGGCACCTGGATTGGTGATGGGACTCAGGAGGTCAGGTTGATGGCTGGACTTGATGATCTTGAAGGTCTTTGACAACCTAAGTGATTCTGTGATTTCTTTTGCAAGTGAATATACTTGTATATTCTGAATATGCTGAAAATAAACTGTCAGTTGACAAAGAGCCGATCTTCTTCCAGGAATACTCATTTCCAATATCTTCCAGAGGCACGTAGGCTTCTCACCGTGAAAAAAAAAATTACACTTGCCTAGAGAGACTTAATTTTCATGCCAAGGTTTGGCCTTCCCAGCTATGAAAAAGAAGTTCAGATTACCTATACAGTCTACAGAACCCTAAAATATCACACCCATAATTAGGAATAAGACAGGCCAAGCAGCCTGGCAGTGCTCATTTTCATATGTCTCAGGTGAGCAAGATGCACAAGGCAATCTAAAGCTATTCAGCTCTCAAGAGCATGTGCTGATCAGAGGCTCTGCTACGCAGGAGTCTTACCAGCATTTTAAAATAACCTCTGAAACATAGAGTACATCATCAAGTTTTTATTTTATGAATCATGAAAACTGAAAACATGCTTCTTTGTTAGCCTTTGATTTTTTTGGAAGATGACCCACCCACATTTTTCTGAAGCTCCATTTCTTACAGAATTTTAGTTCCTTTTCCTTTCTATGTCTTCTGAAGCTCTAGCCTGATTCTTCTTTTTTTTACTTCCTGCGTAAACAAAGAATGTCTCCAGAGATAACATTGATTTGAGAAGTGCATATTGGTTTTATGTTGTGACTCTGCTGTGTTAAAATCTGTTGGTTTCAATTATTCTTAAATTAGACTGAAATCAAAATCAGGCCCACGGTATTTATTCTGAAGTTAGCTGACAGTTGTCCTGTGTAATTGCATTTTATCTGATCATGAAAGTTGCTGCCATCACATGCTTTCATGTACAGGAGTTATTTCCATTCATAATGTCTTCGTAAGGATCTTAACCGCTGAAACACCTGTGTGTCACAGCTCTGTTTGTTTGCTGCTCTTTCTAAAGATCAGGTCCTTCTGGAGCAGAGATTTTATTTTATTTTTTACTCATTCTTTATTCTCTTATGCCTGAAGTATATCAGTTATTACAGATTTTTCCCTCTTTAACTGCGTTCTATTTTCCATTTGTATAACACAAACGCTTCCCTTTCCTACTGCTTTGGAATTTCCATTTCCTCTTTGTCCCAACGTCCTTTGTTCCCATGTCTTTCCTTTTGTCTAGTATTTGAGAAAAAAACAACCCTTTTTTATAATGTATTTTCTAAACAATTTACTTTTTCTTTACCCTAGACCTCCTAGGTCCTGATGCTAAGTGGAAGACAGCAAACTCTGATTTTCGTGTTTGAAGGTGCAAACTTGATTTCCTGTTTATTCACTGCAATTCAGTGTGGGGAGGGACTTTCTGGTATGAACGGGACAGGCAAAATGGGAGTGTGTGGCAGAAGGGAAAAAAGACATCCAGAAAAGAATTGATAGTGTCTAGAGGAAGGTAAAAAGCTTGTTTCCCCATTGCCATTCATGGAATTACAAGGAAAGCATTAATTAAATTGGTAATTTACTTTTTTTTTCTTTTTTTTTTTTTTTTTTCTGGATCGTAGGAGAAACCTACCTTCTGCTTACACAGGAGATCTCTATTTCATAGTAACGCCAGTCATCCACACTGGGCAACCCTTCTGTCCAACACACTTGGGAATTTCCACTGCCCATTAATTTCTCTTTGACTGGATCCCTTTGTATGAAGTATAACTCAATCTTTGGTTCTCCTCGAGCCAATCACTACAGAAGAACGTAAGCCAGCCTGTTTTTTTTCTGATGCTGTTGAAGTGCTGGTACCTGCCTGTGCTACAGGGCTCTGGGAAGGCAGTGTTGTTAGTCTGTTAGAATTAGTGGGTAAATGCTGGTGGTAGTACACAGGAAACAAAAGTTAAATACCACCGGAATTGCTGCCACCCTTTCTTCAAGCAAGTGATTTGTGTACTTGCCCAAAATATGCAAAATGGATTCAAATCTTCCTGCTGCGTGATGGGAGGGGAATGGTAGCTCAGTTTCCTAATCAATGTGTCAGGTGGATTGCAGGCAGCTTTTTCCCTTGACGTTGCTTTTACTTGTATTGAATACCTAAATGTTCATTGGCTGTAAAGGCGGCACGAGTCTGCAGACCTCAGTAATTAGGACTCCTGGGGGAGAAGGGCTCACGCGGGTTCTAGACTCCACTCCTGTGAAGGAATAACATCAAAGTCCCAGAAGTTCCTTAGGAGCCCGTTCTCTGAACTGAGAATCCTAATTCCCTCTTGGAGCAGCTGGGCGCTGAAGAGGCTCTGCAGTGCTGATCTCCACCTCTTTTTAGATCTATCTGTAGACGACCCACTGAAGATTTTAAGATTTTTAAGAGTCCACATCAGAGTGGAGAACTCACCTGCTTCATGTGGAGCCTGTACAAAGAGCTCGGTCTAGTTTCTTCACTGCTTGAGGAATTGTTTCCATTATTCCTGGTAACAGCTACAGGGAGCTTCCAGGGGAAACGAGCATGGCACTAATATTATATAAGGCAACTCTTAGAGCACCAGGCACACGTCTAGTGCTGCTGCTCTGCAATTCATCCCATCTTGCTGCAGGCAAAGCCCACCAAACAGCACAGTTCTGTCGTGTTCTGCAGGATCTCTCATTGACCCTGGCATCAGAGGTACTCCCAGGCTGAGGCCCAGCCATCTCCCTTGCTGCTTGGTTTCCCAAAGCAACAAGGATGGCACGGAGAGTGGGGAAAACTGCCTTTTCTAGGGACTTTTCCAGGCTTGACCTCTCCCTCCTGTACAAAGCCAATGTGAGTTGGGTGGCACAACAAGTGCCTTCCATCAAAGGGCTTTTCTTGAGCAGGCCTGGTTGCAGCGACAGGAATGCCTGCCGCTTCCATAGGAACAGCCTCTGCAAAGCTTTCTGCTCGGTACTTCAGGTTAGCTCCCGACCGGGTCCAGGTGCTTATGGAATATGGGGAACAGACACTCCACTGTTACCTAAAATCCCTTCTGAACCCAATCCCTGCTTCCTTCCAGAAGACCTCCAAAGTCCTTCAAATGCACCTTCAGGTAATTCTTGTTCTATATTTCCCCCCAGTGTTTATATTTCAGTGTTTTTTACATTACGTACTGTGTATGTTTTCATATGTTTAGTTAGCCTATCAGTTGTAATTAATTCCTACCCCATATTTTACCACCAAGTCCTTCACGTTATTAGCGCAGTCTCTCTTGGAGGTAAGTCACACGGCACCTCACAGTGCCCCAGTCACTTCAGATGAGCCCACTCCCAGAGAAACGCCGGGCTCAACCCCTACAACATTTTCATCTCTTGAAGTTCAGCCCGTATTCACTCCTCTCTAGCAGTACACGTGTGGCTGCGTGCTCCCAGGCAGCACGGTGCCTCCAAGTGCCACCCCAGGCAGCGAGTGCCCCTGCAGCTCCACCTGCCCCCAGCTGAGCAGCCATGGCAGGTTGTGCTCTCCAAGCACAAGGCGCGCAGCCAGCCTCATTCCATTTTCATCACGAGCGTTTTTAGCTCCCTCAGAGGAAGCGGGGGGCGTACCGGGGGCGTAATCCAAGGGTCGACAAAAACATACCGCTGGCTGTCATTCTGAGATCATTCCCGTTTTCTCGAGCAATCCTGGGTTTTTATGCCAGCGACGAAACGCGAGCGGCGTTCGCCTGGCAGCCCTCCTTGCAACGCGTCTCCGTGCCCGGAGAGCAGCGGAGCAGCCGCGGCATCTCCCCCCCGCCGCGGGCCCCGGGGAAGGCGAGGCAGCGCCCGGGGAGCCCGCAGCAGGCGGCGGGGGCGCCCCGCCGGGACCGCGGCATCCCCCGGCCCCGCAGCCCCCCGGAGACCCCCGCAGCCCCCCGCAGCCCTCCGGAGCCCCCATCCCCGCAGCCGCCCGGGTCCCCGGCGCCGTCCCCGCGCGGCCGCTCACCTCCACGAAGTAGAAGCAGGGCAGGAGGGTGACGCTGTCCTTGGTCACCTTGCCCTTCGGCCGCTCCTTGGCAGACATGGTGCCGGGCTGCGGGCGGCGGCCCCGCGGCAGCGCTCCCCCGGCCGCCGGCAGCCGCGGGTCTCCTCCGCCCGATCCGCGTCCCCTGCGCCGGGCTGACGTCAGGGGGCGGCGGGGGGCGGCGGCGTTAACTCCTTCGGGACGGGGCGGCCGGGGAGGGGGAGGGTGAGATGGGATGGGATGGGTTGGGATGGGATGGGGTGGGGTGGGATGGGGTGGATAGGATGAGATGGGATGGGAAGAGAAAGGTGCCACAGAGCAAGGAAAGCCCTGGCTGCAGCCAGTAAGTGATCAGCAGCTGCGCGTATGCAGGCTGAAATACCTGCGCAGCATCCCGGCAGGTGTGGGGTGTGCAGGGTTGGTCCAAGGGGAGTCTGGGGCTTTTGCCTTGTTTCTGGGAAATCTTTCAGCTGAAACAGAGGAGTAGAATGGCCCTGGGAGCAGTCATCCTTGGATGGTCAATATTACAGCGTGGATGTGCTCTCCGTGAGCTCAGTCCGCTAACAGCAACTCACCTGGCCTCAGCACCCATCAGGGTGCAGTGGGGCCAGGTCTGAGGGCAGAACCGAGCTCATCAGCCTTGTGCATGTCCCCTCAGCAACCGGGGCCTGGGATTTCTCTAATCCGTGGAGTGTCTGGTGCAATTGCTGCTACAACCTTAAAGAGAAAGGAATTAACCTGAACAATTGTTTCCATGGTGAAATGTGTTATTTCGGGATCCTATTTGTGGATCAAAGCTTACAGCCTTTTCTCAGGCAAGCTCCTGTTGATGTCAATGGGAAGTATCCTTGATAAGGCCTGCAGGCCTTCTGTGGATGGGGTAGTGGTGTCATTCCTTTATAGCACATCAATAATGTCTGCAAAGGTTGTCTTGGACCTGTAAGCTTAGCCCTGGGTTGTGGCATTTAGCTTTACCACTCAAGGAAAGAAGCATGAATTGGGTTGTCACAGTTTATTTCCCATCTTTCCTGCTTTTGGGGAGTATGGGAAACAACTCGCTGTTCTTGTTCAGTCTCCAGATGGTCCCTGGTATTTGGGATGCTGTAGCCAGCATGCTATGGCAATGGAGATGAAGATTCCCACCTTGTCTTTTCCAGCTGTTTTCTTATTTATACACAAAGGGTTTGTCAAGTCCATGCTCTGCACTAAGCAGACAAGCATAGTCTCATAACAAGATGTTAAAAGCAAAAATGTACTTGTCAGTCTCCAGGCCTGCAGGCAGGTATGGAAGGCAAATCTGCAGCCTGACTCCAGCTCACTGAAAAAGACTTTCCAGAGCTCCAGCAGGTTACTAGTGTTGCCGTACCAACACGTGGTCTAGTCCTAACCCTGTCAGGAAGGCTTTCTGCGGCTTCTGCTCACCCGGGGGGACAGAGGCTCACTGGCACCCTGGGAACGGGGGGCAGTGCAGGGGGGCTCCAGGCAGCAGGGGTGGCCAGGAGGCTTGCTGGGAGCAGAGGAGCTGTGAGCAGAGGAGGTCTGTACTTGGCTGTCAGAGCCAAATTCCAGGAAATGATTTAGGGCTGTGGGTGGGTGTCTGCTAGTGGTTCCTACCCACCAGTGGTCTAGCCTTTAGGTGAAAAGGCCAAAAAATAACAACAACAACAAAATCCCTTTTTGTTAACCTTGCTTTTGGGTTACTCCAAGTAAAAGAGCAAAAGTTGAGGAGCTGTAGCAAGATTTTGCTACTGCCAAATTATTTCCCTTTTGTTACGGGAGTAGGGGTTAACAAGTGATAGCCATTTAGAGTTGCATTTACTGTATCAGCCTCGCTTGTTCTGAAGTCATGAGTCTGGCTTGGAAATCATGAGCACAAACCATTAAATATGACTGAAGAGTGCTTTGCTTACCTCCACTTCACACACAGATTGCTTCATTCTGGAACAGAGAAAAAGGGTTCGGGTGCTTCGTGGGCAGAATGAACTGAGAAACTCACATGGTGATTTAACTTCAGAAGCTGACAAAAAGCTGTTATTAATTATGTTATTGTTGTAGTGCCTAAAGGCCAATACAGAGTGCAACTGTGAGGCAGGTACAGTAAAACACGGGGTAGTAGCCAACCCCTATTCTACAACTTTGTACTAGAAATATGTGCGTGGTGGGAAGGATGCATGCAAGCTGTGTGAATGCTGTAAGGCAGGAAGAGCTGTGTTGATTCTGGTTTAGTTTCTCACAATTTTGTGAACGTACTGGTAGTGAGAGTTAGGAGGGGCCTTGTATATTATTTGGCTGAAGTGAAGCAATTGTAGGAAAAAATGCACATGTGTTCCTACAGAGGGTGGGGGAAGGGAAACATAGTCAGCATGGGACAAGGATAAGCCATTGTGTAAATGGCCATCTCATCTATATAGTCCCCCAACGAAAATGTGCTGGTGGTAAAAGATTCAGAAAATGCCTCCTGTCCATTTCAATCCAGATAGTCTTACAAGGAAGTGTGGTGAAGCTTGACTTATGAATATTATCTATGTGCAGGGTAGTATCTGCACGAACGCTGACAGCTCTTTTTAACCAACTTCAAGCAATCTCCGTAACAGGAAAGTGTCGTGGAAATATGTTAGCATAAAGCATAAAGCTGTTTCTGCTTTGCTTCAGCAAAACCAATTGAGTTTATGGAAAAATTTCAAGTACCAAAGAAGTCAGGGAACTAGATGATAAAACTCGTAGATCTAGAGCATAGGCTTCTTCTAACTCATCTGGAATAAGATTTTAGGAAGAGAGATTTATACTTGCTTTGACGAAAAGAAAACTTGGCTATTGGTGCATGCCCCTGGTGATTTCAGGCGGATTTTTAAAAGCTCACCTTGATGCAAAACCTTGTCCTTGCTAAAGAAGTGTTGATGGAGTTTCTTCAAGTGAAGGAAGAGACCATAGTTCCTTCCACCTCTTAGGCAGAGAGCAGCTGCCACAGTTATTAGAAACATGATTTGAAATGATTTTTCAGCTTAACCTAGCGTGTTGGCAAGGATACGGCGTACAGAAGTAGACTGCAGCTCCTTGCCTCTTTATCCAGGTGCTCTCTTCCCTCTGGAGCAAAGTCTGCCTGTATTCCCAGGCTTTGGAAAGCACTGGGCACAGGCGATGACTGTGGTTTTGCTGCTTCCATGGGAACAGAAAGCACAATACATAAACAGAGACCCGTGCTATATCACTGGATAACCCCCTTGCAAAAGCAGGATGAAACAATCTGGGGAAGGATTAGAACTGGCTGAGAGCCAGCAGGTCTGTGGCTGCACAGCCCTACAGGCCAGACAACGGCACGGGGTGCTCCGTAGCACCAAGTACGGCCAGAGGCTGTAGCAGCAACAGCAGTTGCAGTTGCTGTTGCTTGATAGCCCGAGGAAACCTGCTTTCCCCTGGCTGCCATACAATTTCCCTACACAAAGGGCATTTCTGGGGCTGTGTGCATGAACCAGGATTAACTCTTTCTTACTGTATGGATAGATTACATGGTTTTGTTTTCTTTTGCCCAGTGAGCATGGAAGAGATGATGTGAGCTCATCACGTTAAAACAGTAATCCTCTTCTGGAGAAAGAGTGGCATATGGGAGCTGGGCTCTGCTCCGAGGAGCTGACAGATGATTTTTGTTCTGCTTTGCATGCCATATCAGACTTCAGAAATGCACCAGTGTGTGTGTGTATGGGTGTGTGTATTTCCAGTCCCTCAGGACAATGTCTGGTTGGGGGAATTTGCTGTGTGCACTGAATTCACATATTGCTCCGTAAGTAAATCTGCCCTGTGTAAGGGAGAGAACATATTGCTTATTTTACAGGCATTCATTTAAGTGATTGTTGTGGTCGTGACAGATAATTTTTTAATAATACTTCATCAACCTGCTTTCTAATCTTTGGTGCAACTGCTTAATACAGTCTGTTACTTGGAAGAAACAAAGTGGTGGCTCCCAGGACAAGATCCATGTGAGACAAAAAAGCAACATCTTTTCTAGCATCCTAACAAGGTGTCCTACATAAGCACCTCGTAAATTTGATGGAAAGGAAATATAACAGGAGGATATAACAGAGGTGGATAGCTGAATGATAACAAAGGCATTCCTTTAATTACTAGCATTTGCACTAGCGTATAGCAAGTACAAGATTATTCTTTCCTTTTCCTTTTCCTTTTCCTTTCCTTTTTTTTTTTTTTTTTTTTTTTTCATAGTAGGGCAAAGTTTTCCTCTTTGACCCATCTGTAGCTCCAATGTGTGCAGCACAGAGCAGTCTTCGGTAGCTGGCATGTGACAGCACTGGGAGATCCTTAGTGGAACAACTTCAAAACATACAAAAGATCCACAGTGCAGGTGGGAGAGTTAAATTCTACTTTGATTTATAATTGCATCAAGCAATTGTTTCTCTACCAAGCCTAATAATCTCCTGTTGCTGTAAAACTCTGTTTTCTAAAGTCTTTTCTTTGACTACTAGATATAGGTCACAGCTCTGAAGTACCAGATGACTGTGAAGGATTTCTGTCTTCTGTGCTGCCGTTTCCACTGCGGTGTTTGGTCTAAAAAATGAATTTTCTATGTTTTGCATGAGTCATGCTAGGATCATTTTTCTGAATCTACCGCTTTAAATACCACCTATGAACACATCTTTATAGCATTTTGCATACATAAGTGCCTGTGCTTTCTGGCCTTGGGCCAGTTTTGGTTTAGAAGCTGTGTGGCTGTGGAAAATAATACTGAACTGCGGTTTGTATGAACTGCTTCCCCTTGTGTCAGATTTAACAGCGGGCTGAGCAGTTATGTGGCTTTTAGTGAAGCTGCCTTCTGGCTGGCTGTTGCAGAATATGGGAAAATGAGTTTATGTACAACATGTCCAATATGCTTTTATTCTAATGCTGACAACAGTATATCCTTGGTTACCTGTGTACATCTGCCTTTAAGACCTTGGTTATAGGCCCTGAAGGTATGAAAAAGACAGAATGTGAAAATCCTAGCCTGCTTCTGGGGTACCAGTGGTTCTTAGAAGCAGTTTTGTTTTTATATCAATAAACCACAAATCTCTATTTTTATGCAGTGACCTTCTGCCACAGATATTTTGCTTGACCCTGGGCAAGTTGCTTATAATCAGCTAATTGAACATCAGCCATTTGGTGCATGAGCTGAGGCAGAGGTCAAGTGGGAGACCGCAACGATGCAATTAACCATAATACCCACTGGTCTAAATGAAAATGCAGAGGTCCCAGCAGCAATCCTTGTCATCCTACAGATGCATGAAATAGCAAGGTGCTGATATACATTTGACATTTTGAGGATTACTGCTGCCGCAGCCTGTTGATATTAATCCAGCCTGTCCTGACCTCTGCATATGTTGGTATGTAACCTTAGTTCTGCCATTTCCTGTCATGTTTTTCCAGCTTAAGTAGCATCCTTCTCAGAAATGTTTTTCTTGAAGTAGTATGCATAAACACCACATTACAGTAGATGTTAATGAAAAATGTATGCTTCAAATTCTGTGAACAAGATGCGTGTGTGCCTTGGAGAAGAAAATGTAGCAAGTGAATGGTAAAAACAAGATCGTGACTTATTCATAGGAGGTAACAGGAAAAGTGTTTAGAACACTGAAATATTTATTTCCAGAGTGTTCTTAGGTGTTCCAAGTTCACAAGAGACAAGAATATTTGATTTTTGCAATATCAAAGTCCAACGTTAATTTTCCTATGAGAACAGCATTTATTTTGAAAGGCTGTTGGTTGTCAAAGGCATAAATCAGGTGGCCTCAGCACTGAAGAAAACTCCTGTCCTCCACCATTCAGTACTCATTTTCACTGTTACTTATTAAACCCAAGTCATAAAAGTCTATCCTACATGTATGCATGCTATAAATATGTTTTGATGTACATATGAGGTCTTAAGGCTTAGATGCAAAGTGATAATTGAATGAAAGTATGTCAGCTAAAAATGGCTGCAATTTCACAGCAGCACTCAGTAAGTATTAACATTAACTATTGATACTATATACAACCAGAAGACTCTACCAGAGAAATAATAAAGGAAAACCATGAAAGACATCTTCTCTTTTTAATTTGTGTAACATTTTCCATGAAAAAACTCTACAACATCAATCTGCAGAAAAACTCATTATCAATAAATGTTATGCAGAAGTAGCACTGTGCAAGAATCAGTCTATCATGTTATACAGCAGAAAGTGAAAAACTTGCTCTATGAATACGTTGAGTAGAAATTGCTAGATTATAAAAACTAGTTGAATATTCAGGGAGAGAACATTCTTTATAAAGTGAACACTTGGGCAAAAATAAAAGCCTGTACCATCATTCTGTATCCTGGTAATGTAATGTGAGACTGAAGAGCTGTCAGGTGCCTTTCAGCCCCGTTGTGGTTATGCTTAGAAAGGTGCCGAAATCAACCATCACTAAATTACACGTGGAAGTTTGTTAACATCAGGGGAATTAGACACGAGTAGTCAACAGGTGTTCACCATAGAAAAGGGAATGTAATTGAGTAATTATTCATTGTAATATTGTGGTGGTTTTACTCGGGTGGGCGGCCGAGCTCCATCATAACCACTCTCTCTCTCCCCCTCCTCAAAGAGGAACGGGGAGAAAATACGATGAAAGGGGCTCAAGGGCTGAGATAAGGACGAGGAGATCGCACAGTAATTATTGTGACGGGCAAAACAGACTCGGCATAGGGAGATAGTAAGATTTATTGCCTATTACTAACGAGCTAGAGAAGTGAGAAACAAAGGAAAGAAACCAAAAGCACCTTCCCCCCCCATCCACCCTCTTCCACCTCCTCCCCCCCGAGCGGCGCAGGGGAATGGGGGAGTGGGGGTTATGGTCAGTCTCTAACAATTCTTCTCTGCCGCTCCTTCTCGTCCCCTGTGCTGTGGGGTCCCACCCACGGGATGCAGTCCTTGCTGAACTGATCCGGCGTGGGCTGCCCACAGGCAGCAGCTCACCAAGAACTGCTTCAGATATGGGTCCGTACCACGGGGTCCATCCCTCGGGAGCAAACTGCTCCAACCTGGGTCCCCCACGGGCAGCAGCTCCTGCCAGGTCACCTGCTGCTGCGTGGTCTCCTCTCCACGGGCTGCAGGTCCGGCCCAGAATCTGCTCCAGCAGGGCTCTTCCACAGGCCGCAGTCTCCGTCGGTGCAGGTCCACCTGCTCCACCATGGTCTCCTCCACGGGCTGCAGCGTGGAACCCTGCTCCACCGTGGCACTCCATGGGCTGCAGGGGGATATCCTGCTTCACCGTGGGCCTCACCACAGGCCACAGGGGACTTCTGCTCCTGCACCTGGAGCACCTCTCCCCCTCCTTCTTCGCTGACCTTGGCGCCTGCAAGGCTGTTCCTCACTCCTCTCACTCTCCCAGCTGCTGTGTGGCGCAGCATTTTTTTCCCTGTCTTAAACATGCTCTCACAGAGGCGCAAACAACATCACTTACTGGCTCAGCTCTGGTCAGCAGTGGGGCCCGTACCAAACATGGGGCAGCTTCTAGATCCTTCTCACAGAAGCCACCCCTATGGCCCCCTGCTACCAAAACCTTGCCACGTAAACCCACTACATACGTAACTATACATTTTGCATTATTATTAGTGAAAATAACAGGATTTTGCACTTGCTGTTACAAAATTATGTCTACCAATAGCGTCAGCAGAGCAGAGTTACGCCGAATAGGCATGCCTCTTAGACATACCCTGGTACTCCGGAGAGTTTTGAGCACAGAACATAAAGTGACAGTGGCAGGAAGACCAAACTGTTGCTGGATCACCAAACTGTTAAAGCTATAGTGGTCAATCTTTTTGCAATGACAAGAGAAGTTTCAAATTGTAATCCTGTTGTGGTATCATGGAGTCTACTGAACATACATTCTATCATCTGTCTGCACGCATTCAGGAGCTGAAGTGCTTCCCAGGAGCATGCATTTAGCACGCGGATGGAGATCAGTACTACTTCCGTGTGCAGTAGGTGTAGTCTTAGGGACCACAGCTGCGCACGCAATTATCTGAATGTGTTCTAGTTTCTGTCCATTACCAATGAATACAGGCCTAATGCAGCCCGTTGAATATTCTCTTTACATCAAAGAATTTTGCTGTGTGACAAGTTCATTGTCTGTAGAAACTTCTGGACTTCTGAAAGAAGTACGTTGCTGGCGTTCAGAGCACAAATCCGGCGTAGGAGTGTTACACACTTGTACCTGCTGTTCCAAATAACATAAACCCATTTTTTCTGCCAGTTTGATTTTTCTAATACAGCTGCCACTCCCTTTGAAACTGAAAGGAATGTTTTTCAAGATGTATCTATGGTTGCCTGCTATGTCAATGACTACTGATATTTTGGTATCTGAAATGATATAATTATGCTCTTTTTCTCTTTTTTCCCCCCTATTATTCATATTATTTATTACTCTATTATTTCAAAGATTTTAGGTAAAAAGCAACAAATAAGGCCTTAAATAAAAAGGGAGTTGCATATAGTTACCAAAATATCACTGGTTAGTTAGAAATCAGTTTCTACTACTGTTGTAATAAAAAATAGTATTTTACAGTTGTAGAGGACACAAAATGGAGTGGTTGATATGCATTCAAAATTATTCAAGTTCAAATGGAGTGGTTCTAAGGCAGTTCTGAAGACCATCTGGCTGACATTGTTATAGTTAATCAGGTTCTAGAGGAACCTGTAATCTAGCTCCAGGAATTTGGCTTTGGGATTTTCTTGAAGTAAGTCAAAATGCCCTTGTGTTGACCTGAACACGCCCCACTCCCCTCTGTGGGCAGACTAATAGCAAGCTTTGCTCTCTATTTCCACGTATAAACTTGCCCTTGTAGAATTATGCTTATGCAGGGAAGCACACAAGCACATACCATATATGCAGTTTATTCTTACCCCAAATGTGATTACAGTGAAAATACTGCATAATTACAGTAATAGTTGAATAGGTTGAAAATGTTGAATTGCACAATAGTTGAAATTCTCTGCAATATAGCAGTTACTCTCAGCCTCCTGAAGTCAACTGGAAGTGAAAGGCTTTAGCAGCAACTACGCTGAGCTTGCTTTCCGTCTTAGTTGAGCAGAGACCTCTGATGCTTCATGTTCAGTGTCAGGATTATTATGGTTATTCATTTAAAATACTGATTTAGCTTATCATGGAAATAAACACCTCATAATTTGTTATATTTAACCATAAAATATTCATATTTTGTTACTGAGGAAATGAAATGTGAAAGACTGACCTTTACAAGACCTTAACTTTGCTGAAATAGCTCATTTTATTGGACATACCTGGCCCAGTTAGGCTGGTAAGAGCTCAGTATGGATTCACTGACCTTGACAGAAAAATTCTCTTTATGGCTTCTTATCTGGAGAATAGGAATACAGTATTTTAGTTATGAGACTTACTTTGTGCCAGTACAAAATACAACTGTCTTTAAGGCTCCTGAAGGAAAAAAGTCCTATTTTCCTCAACATGGTTACACAATCAAATTTTGTAAGCTGTGCCATGGTAACTTGTCTGAAGTGCAACTGACCTGGTATCTTCTGAGTCTTGCCAGTCTTACACCACGGGACCAAACTTCCATTTCTTCCTGTATCAAAGGCTAATAAAACACAGACCAAATGAATTAGCTTAATAACTGAGGGGAAATTATCATTAGTAATGATGACAATAGTAATGAGAAGATATCCGCCATGTAAGGTAGTGACTTGCCTTGGTGCAATTCTTTGTTTTCTCTGGCTGGAATACCCTAAACACATTCACAGAATCACAGAATCACAGAACCATCTAGGTTGGAAGAGACCTCCAAGATCACCAAGTCCAACCTCCAACCTAACGCTAACAAATCTTCCACCAAACCATATCCCTAAGCTCTACATCTGAACGTCTTTTAAAGACCTCCAGGGATGGTGACTCAACCACTTTCCTGGGCAGCCTATTCCAGTGACTAACAACCCGTTCAGTAAATCATTCAAACCATTATGACTTTTTCACTGACATTTAGAAATTGTAATAATTAGGTGTAACACACAAAAAATTGAGATGTTTGTTTGTTACTTGAGTGATGTAGGCCATATTCTGCTTACAGGTGTGCCTGTACAATACGTGCTTGAGAGTTAAATAGGTGGCCTTTTCTATGATTTCTCATTCAGTTATTTGTTTTTAAAAATATATTCAAATACTTAGTTCCTCCAAGTAAACAGACTGCTTTGATAAATAGATATTTTTGTACATGCTTGGGAGCATTGCATATTAGGATGTATAATTTCTAAGTTGTCAATTCTGCATCTAAATTCAGTCTGTCCTTTAGTACATATCTACAAAAATCTGCTGGTTTTTCAGATAGCATTTGGGAGTAGGCAGTTATTGCTGATGGTCCCAGATCCAGCCCCCAGTGACCTGTCCTGTGACAGCTCGTTAGGTTTGTGAAAGATGGGATGATTTTGCAACAGGGCAAAGCAGAAGTTGAGGCTGTGTATCTGCTTGAACTGTGTGCAGTTCACAGCATGGCAGTCAGTTCTTGTTCGGTATAGCTGCTCCAGTAAACACCAATGGTAGGGTAAAAAGAAATGAAGAGCAGAGAGTTAGACATATCTGGTGACTTAATGAATGCTTTTAGCTTCACATTCATCCCTTTAGCACCAAGCTTTTCCGTGGTGGTTGTTCCTGAATTTGACACAGTCTAGAAAGAAAATGGCTACCTATAAAATCGGGGAAGATTATGGCTGAAAGTGTTATCTAACATAAGGTGAAGTAGCCTGAAGTGCACCTCTACTTTGTTGCCTGCAGCAGTTCCCCGTGGAAGCATTCAGCAGTGCCAAATACTTGAAGTGACCAAAAAGCCATAGATTCTGCAGACTTCTGCCTGCCCCTCTGTCTTGCGGGCTGGCCGGTGGAGAGTTCTGCGGGCAATATGTCTCTGCAGTTGTCCCTCCACCTACTGACATGGCTCCAGACAGAGGGCTGACATCTTTATGGCTTCTGTATGATCAGCGAACTGCCAGAAAAGCCCAAATGATGGAAACGGCTTTGCTCATATGACTTGAAAGGAGTTAGTTTTTCTCATCCATTTTGTAGGTGCGTATACCAAACGTGACATCTGCATTGATTATGTAGGGCCGGCATCATTTAACTGAGTTGTAACTTTGTCTAAGTGTAAGGATTGAAGTCAGATTCTGCTGATGTTATGCTCTATTCCTTCTGGAAAGATAACAAACTAATTTATATAGATGGCCAATACTATGTAAATGCAGACATAGGCACAGATACGTACTGCCAGAAGAATTGCTGTATTACATATTTGCAGGAAAAAAAAAACAACACACAGGTCAAAGTCATCGCCTTTTACATCTCATATTTGAACTGTAAGAGAAAAACCTTACCCAATGCAGAATTAAATGAATGTTGCGGCATCTAATGGCTCCACTATCTTCCCTACAGTGTGGTACTTGCATACTTATAAATAATTATGTGCATGTATGTAAAATATAAGCCCACAATCATCTGTTTTTTTTGTGCAGCTCAGATATTGTATCTTGGCATCTGCCTGTAGCCTGGCTAGACAAGTGAATGTATTTGCAGGTTTTTTATTGTTTGTTTGTTTTTTCTGTTGAGACACATATCTCTGAATATGATGAAAACAATATTATTGTTCTGAAGTTAGAAAAGGATTTTTCAAAACAAAGTCTCTCAATAGTTTTTAATAATTCAACTTTGATAACTTCAATTATTCTGTGAATAATCATTGTACTATAATAATTCAATAACACAAACTGATGTTTTCCACATTTTTCTCAAGATCCAGATCTGTGTGTATTATAGTCTTTTCAATTAATGTTTTATCCATAAATTCATCAATGTCTTGGTCATTCAGATTGGATTTAAATTTATACCTCGTTCGCTTCATAGCTGAAGTTTAGCAGTTTGAATATCATAATGCCCCAGCAACTTGGAATAAATCAATTTTCCCAAGTTCTCTATAGTCTAATAAGCTTACTGCTAAATTAAATCACTTTGACTCACTTCCTTCACCCGGTAGAATAGCTCAAAATGTCTCCGTATCCTCAAAAATCTCTGAAAAAAATCTTTTCTAACTTGGATATTTTATGGGTGGCTTAGAGGGGACTCTCCAGCCATCTTTGGTATATCTGTATCCAAATGGGAACAGATGAAAAAGCAAGAAGCCATAATTCTATTCCCACCAGATCTAGAATGGAACTTAAATTGATCGGAGATATACACAATTGAGTTTCAAATAAGAGCAATGTCTACATCCAGGAATGTTCTGTAGTGCGACAACAAACACATCCAGATTTAAAGTGCTGACAGGTGCCTGAAAGAAACAGACGTGTTATAGAGATGTTTCTGATTCTTTTTCTGTTGCTTTCTGTTACCAGAATCTTGTTCTGCAGTGAATTTCTAGAAGAAATTCAATTATTCCCCATGAATGGTCCCTTAAAACAGTAAGAATTCTTTATTTTCAGGCCATTCAGCCATTATTTTATTTCTAGTGAGTGGTGGGAGTAAAATGGAGGTTACAGCTTTGATGAATCTGAATGAATGAATGCCTCATCCAAGCTGACAGGCCTGCTGGAGGCTTCAGCCTGCGGAATGTAAACTCCCTTCTGCCTGATTTCTCATCCAGTTTAGTAGGGCTTGCATGCAGTAAGTGATTTTGGAACTTGGACCTGAAGTCTTTTGATATCAAGGAGTTCTATCACAAGGAAGTGTAAGGCGTACCCATTTTACCAAACGCACGGCATTAGCGGTGGGAGGAGGATAGATACATTGCCAAGCTCATCCGAATTGATTTGGAAGGTGGGATGTGCAGCCCTGCAAATTTCAGTGGCCATTGCCAGAATCTACAACAGGTTAGAAGCTACTTTTGAAAAATATGGAAGAAAATAATCAAATGGCTGCCATGGACAGAGTGTCCAAGTCAGCTGTCATGTTACTGTGAAGCAAGGAACAGTGCATTGCCTGATGCAACAGATCATTGTAGGTTGATAGAGCCCTTGGTGGTTTTTTTTGGTAAAAAGTGTTATTGAGCTACAAAACTTATTTCGTCCAAATACTTGTAAATCCCTGAAAAGCAGGCCCTTCCTGCGGTGAAATAGTACTTTAAAAAATCTCACAGCATTTTAAATACTGGAATCTCAAATTAGCGTGCATCTTAATTAGGTATCAGAAGTAATGCAAGCATCTCCATTCCCACCATGGACAAATGGATATCACCCTGCAGAATTTTCAGCATTGCTCTTCAACTTCACTGAAATAGAATTGTTTGTATATTTAATCTATATAAAATGAAAAAAGCAAACTGTTGGATTTTGAAAGAAGCAAAGGCTTTACAAATATTTTCTTAATTCCAAATTAATTCAAATATACAATAGTGAAGTTTGCTTTATCTTCCCCAAGAGTCCATTTATGTTGATTGAGGGATTTATTTGTTTGGGATTTAAAGGACTCTGATAACAGAACATCAATATCAGCATGTATTTGGTAGTATGCAATTTTCATGAATTTTTCATTACTATTATTTGCCTTCCTGCCCTGGCAGAATGCTTTCCAGATGCAAATTCTAATGACAAACAGGGAACTGTGACCAATGACAAATTACATGCCTAAAAAGAGGGGAAATATATGAAGAAGTTGATATTTTTATTACTGCTTGATACTTCATTTTACCGTTTTTTGAATGGGCTCATCTAACTCTCTAATGGCAATAATTTATTTCTATTTTTTTTTCTGCATCTAATACACCCCTTTGGCTATAGAAAAGATTACCATTTTTATGTGAAATTTTACATTTAATTGATAGCAGTTAAATAAGAGTGTGGGACTGTTTCCCTTCATTCCCATTGGAATTAAGTTCAGATAGTCTGACCTCGTATTAGAAGATCCTAATGGTTAAGAATTTCTCTGTAGAGGAAGTAAGGCAAGCAATCAACAAAACTTTCTTATTTACATGCATGCCACTTGATGAATATGCAGATGAACATATCACTATCTTGGATACCAGATGGAAATTGTTTATGACTCTTAAATATGATCAGCAAGTTTATTTATGGTGCAAAAGCAAAATTTAGAGCAATAACTGCACCTATCATCATAATTAAACCAGGTTAAGATGCTACATTTTTAATCAGTGGTGTGAAGATTATGACCGCTCTTAAGAGGATGGAAGGTATTAGCACCTTCACAGGGATCAAAGTGTATACATTAATTCGTTAATGGATTGGTTGCTGAACCAGTGAGTATTGATATGTCTTGGGAGATAGATGTATGGTTTGGAAATTTGAAGAAGGTACTTAAAACAGATGTGAAGCCTTGGAAGCAGGTATCACTACAGCATGTGTCCTTTTCTTGCTACACTTTTCTGTGTTTCCCTTTATTTCATGCTTTCCACATGCTTGTGTGTCTCCTGTTTATATCTCTTCTGTATCACTTCCCAATTGTTCTTGCTATTTAATTATCCTAGTTCTATCACTCCATTTTTCTACATGCGTTGTCTTTCTTTTCTTCTGCCTTCATGTCTTGTTCACTCCCCCTACCTATTTTTTTTTCTTCCTTCTCTGTCCTCCCTCATCCTTTTTTCTCATCCAGCTTTTTCACTCTTCCATTTTAATCTTCTCACCCTCTTTTATTTACCTTCACCTCGTCTATTTCCAAACTCCTTTCTCCACAGTGTTCCATTTCTTTGCTTTTTCTTGTCATGCTTTCTCCTGGGTATTGTGGCCTTGCTTACAGCAATTAGTTAATTGAGGCAGTAATCAGAATCCAGGTGTCTAAGCTCTGAAGTGAGGAGCAATACGACACCCTCCTCTTCACTTGTGTCTGTTTCCTCTGCTCATCGAACCCCTCTAATTATTACCTGTAGTGGTCAACGTCGACCGTGTGCCACTGTTTTCCTGTTCTGCCCGCGGAAGTGGTGCTGGGGAGCTGTCCAAGGTAGGAAAGCAGAGCCTGTCCCAGCCCGTCCTGTCCTGTCCTGTCCTTCAGTCTCTTTCCTTCTCAGTTCCTTTGCTTTGAGCTTTTCAGGAAACTGACTGCAGATGTGGTCAAGAAGCTTCTCGCTTCTCCTAGTAACTCTGCTGTGGTCTGTGACAAGGTATCTGTTGATCTGTGACCACCTGATGGAAGCCGGGAGTGCTGTAGTCAGCAGTATACTTGCAGTGCAGGCGGGTCAGATACCTCTTCAGCCAAAGATAAGGAACCAAGGAGAAAGCAGTGTCTGTTTGGCAGAAAAAAAACATGCAGTTTCTACAAGGAGATGGAATTACACACAGATTACCAGTGTCCTGCTTCCCTAATGGCTTACCTAGCTAGATTTGTCAGATATGCAGATACGCTTTCTTCCTATCCAGCTCATACCGTCCAGTTTGATTGTTTCCAAGTGTTTGGGAAAATACATTTAAAATGTGCTTCTCTGTATTGCTATCACTATTAGGAACTGACACCTAAGTACTCTTTGCCAGTCTGTTGACCTAGCCTTTCATTTAGAGTATATGTAATGGATATCTGGTGTAGGTCATCAAAGATGTGGTGAGAGACATTGGCAGGTACAAAGGATCAACATTTACCTCTCCTTGCACCAAACAATACTTTGTTTTCATAGGCATTCTCAACTGAGGAGTAATATTTCTTGCCTGGGATATTTTCATAATCTGTTTTAGGAAGTAACATCTCCACACAGAAGATTAGAAAAAGTTTTTTGATATATTTTTTTTTTTTTAGTGTGCTTAATTTGTACATTTGAGAATTCTTTGTGTGCAGTCAGTTTGTTTTGCCAGTGACTCAGTTTTCCCACTTGTTTGTGCAACTCTTTCCAAGAGTAGTTGAAGAGAGACTAGTTCTGAAACTCAGAAAAACGTGACCATAAAACCAACAAAAATGCCTCAAAAAGCAGGAGGGTGTCATTGGCACAGTGCATAAAACTTTGTTGTTTCTTTCCTTAACTTTGTCCCATGATGGTTTTTTAGATCTCTTGTAAGTTCTCTATGCTGAAGGTTTTTGTTTGTTTTTGGTTTGTTTTTTAAATGGTCACAATGTCCTATTTAGTCTCAGGAGATGATACAAGGGTTATGTAAACAATAACTGAATTAAACCATAAATTCACTGCTGTGAGATTATCAGAAGAAAGTATCTTGTTGTTACTGTAACTCCAATCTTTTAAGATGCTGAGTGCATACGATTTCTAACAAGGCTGATAGGAGTTAGAATCTTTCAGGAACTTCTGAAGGGGTTGGAGACCTGTAACAAACACAACATTTACCTCCATATATTGATGATAGACTCTCTCGACTGCAGACTGAGCCTTCTTCCCAGAGGTCCTATGCTGATCTTCTACTATCCCAAGAATTTTCAGACTCAAGTGTGGTAACAAGAGGTTTCCTGCTTGCTCCATCAGACCTTTTCAAGTCTCGCTGTCACAAAACAGCAATAAAGCAATTTTTTGCTACTTCTTTGTCTCCAGAAGAACATCCATATTGTATAGAAGAGAGCAGAATCCCCACATAGCTTTTTAGATGCAAATTGCATAGATTTTCAGATTAATCCTGCTACCACAAAATCTAAAGTTACTAGGTTACTTTGCAGAAAAAGGAAAGGAGAGGGCATTTTTGAGTGATTTGCTACCTCTCAAGAGAAGAGTTGCGATTAGATACAGAGCAGAGATGTGCAGATTTTTGTCATATCTTATATAATGTGACATGCATTAATTTTGCATTAAATGCAGAAATTAAAAGGAATTATTCATAGCTGTTCCTCACCCCTACCCTCTCCCACTTCCTTCAAATAACCTACTCAACCTCTTGATAAGGAAATGCTACTTTAATGCCAGCTTTGCCTAGAATGGATTTTATAATAATCAGCATAGCTGGACAACATCATTCCCCTCAATAATTGCCCTATAAGAATTGTTGAAAAACAGCAGAAATGATTTGTCCTCACATCCAACCCTGGGTGCTTAACCTTGGATGGGAGAATCATGCTGAGCTCTTTCCTCCAATGAATCCTCACCTGCAATTAAAATGCAGCAGATTGTATTACTTACTCATTTATACCTGGTAACATCAATACCTTCAAATTCTATTGAGCTGCCTCCCGTGCAGTGCTGTTTGCCTTCTGCAAGTTTGTGAGAGAGAGTTATTGATGGGAGCAAAACCCAAGCACGTACTCTGCACAAGTGCTCAGCAGAGTGTATGTGGAAGTGGTGATTAGTGCTCAGCTGTGCTCTCTGCTGAGTCTGTCTCATCTTAGCTCCCAGCTGGTCTTGCTCAACTGTGTTACAACTTCCATGGCTAAGTGGCCCCAGGAAGGCAAAAATTAAGCTTATGTACCCATGTGTTTTGGCTTTGGTCCTTTGACTAGTTACATTATGTCATCTTCATTGAGATGGCAGAGGTTTCGCTGAGATGCCTGAAAGAAATGCTTTCCCCTTGCATCTGCAGTTAGCATTGTACACTAGGTAAAAATCCAGACCCAACTGAAGTTATTGAGATGGCTCCCACTGACTTCAGCCAAACCATGACTTAAGTCCATGGGGACCTGGACTCCTTTGTCTCTCTGGGGAAACAGCTTACAAAATGAGTCTGTGTTCACTCCTTTTAATCTGGAAAAGGAGTGCAAGGGGGAAAATGTTAAGCTACACACCTATAAAGCTTGCATTTGTTTTGTAGTACATACCGAGCACCTTTGTCTAGAGTTGTCTGAGATTTTAAAAAATATATCTTTTTAATATTCATTCTGAAATTTTCATTCATCATCAAATTTTACTATAATAACATTGATATTTCCTCCCCATCCCTGATACGGCCTATCTCATTTCAGTACCATATCATGTCAGATCATTGCTATAAAACCTATCTTGTGAGCAGAAAGAGAAAGAAAAACTCAAGAGTGGCGTAGCCAGGAGGAATTATTCTGTCTCTTTGTGCGAATGATGGGAAATTTCATCATAGATCAGACATTATGCACTGCACATGCATAATGCATGTATTTTTCCTCCCATTTTCTCTCAGTCAAGTCTGATTATGATGGGAAACTGGAAGAAATAACGGACAACTGGAAACTGCTAGAATATGCTGCTGTGGCATGTTTTGAATATTATTAAATGAATTAGTTATGCCATCAGAGGGAGAACAGCTGCGTTCTGAGTCAGGAAATAACTTGATTCTGCCTTCATTTTTATTTTAAGCCAGTGAAACTAGCATAAGACTGAAGTCAATGGATCTAATGAATCTTTCAAAATATCTTCCTGGTAGGAACTGCTCAGAACATCATCAACTTGTGTGCAAAAACCATTAGAACCAAATATTGCTTCCTGGTGTTTCAGAGTAGCTCCTTTTGTCTTCAGTAGGATCTGGGAACACATTTTAATGCTTCATTTTTAAGTCTCTCTAAGCTATGTATTGCAGAAGGAACAGGTTATCAATTCAGCAAATCTGTAGAGCTCACGAAGTGAAGGAGTTTGAAGTATTCGGGGATGTGTGTTGTGGTTAAAGTACAAGAGGTGGCAGGCAGAGTAACTGCATTTTATCACTTACAAAAAGTCTGGAAAGAAAAGCACGCATTATGAAGTGTCTATGATTTTTTATTTTTTAATACTATCAGCCCAGCCATGCAGTGATCTTTGTTTAATGGAAAGAGTTGTATGAGGAAAAAGGGTTTCATTTTAAAGCCGTTATTAAACCTCCTCCAAGGAAGAAGAGAGGGGCAATTTTGCTACTTCCCCCATGAGCTGGGTAGTGTATATGCTGCATTGTCCTTGGATGCCCCATGGGGACTGGGATCTGTCCATTCAGTCACACTTTGCATGACAGTACTCTTCCTTAGTGCTGTATTCGTCAAAGACAATTCAAAGACATCTGGGCACTGATTAATTCTGCCCAAGTTTAGGCACTCAGTTCCCAGGATTTCCATATAGTCAAGAGAGAGAGAAAGAATGTGTGTGCGTGTGAAAGAGGCATCTCCAGAAGGTGATTTAGGTTTTAGGAGGACTGCATAAACTCCCTGAGGTTCCACTGATCTTTGGTGGAATTGAGAGCTCCTAGCTGAGCTATTTCAGTTAAATAACTGAATTTGAATGAACCTAGGCTTTGTTATATATTTTATGCTCTAGGCTATGCCAGGGAAAATCCAACGCAGAGTGTCAGGATTTTGAAAAGAATGTATATTATGTGTACAGCACTAAACTATGACCACCTGTGAACTGCAGTCTTCAGAATGTGTCTTCTATTAATGTCATTCCAAATTATGTTTGTAGTGGAAAAAGATATATGTGAATCTCATAGGAAATATGAATTCACACCCTCATATTTCATGGGATGGTGGCCTCCTTGTTACAGCAGCTTATATAGGTATAAGGATCTGTCTGCACTCCAATTGCAAAAGCACACAAGGAATGATTTCATGGCTCAGCTAGAAGTGTTTGCTCTACCATAACTGGTAAATCTGGCTCAATGCAGAGACAGTCTTCTTCCTTTCACCAGGATGGAGACTTTTGTTCCCAACAGACTTCACCATGAAAGGTCTCATGTTAAAGCCCTAGGTGTTAAGCTGCCTGTCTTTTCTCAGTGAGACTGAACTCCGACATGAAGCTCGCAGGCACTAAATCCTGCGTTCCATGATGCAGGGTTTCAGTGCAGAGCTACGTTTGCACTGAAATGTCCAATAAGCTATTAAATTTCTTTCTCAGTAATAGGATAATGGACCCCTCGAAAATGACTAACTTGGTTCTGACAGCTTCCTTTTATTTAAAAAGGAAAAGAAAAATTTGACCCCAGTTATCAGAGAAACGAAGCAAACCTAAAAGGAAAATCTGCATGTTATGGCACGGTGTGTTTTAGCACCTCTTGTCTTTAGCTCTAAAATGAGTTTTAAAAGGCACGTTTTGTGTTTCAAATTGCTGGTGGTGTAATTAAGATAGATATTTTTATTGAGATTACACACTCTTCATTTTAACAGTGCTAAAACACTTTAGCATATGACAGTCTTAAGCCCTAAATGTACTACCTTGTAAAAAGCTGTTATGACTATACTCACTGAAAAACTCGCTTGTGTGTGCAGAACTCTATATGCGCCTTTCATGGCTACTCCACTTCCCCCTTTCACTTAATAAAAATCAGTCAGAGAAGATAGGAAAGCACATTTTAAGAATGATGTGTTTCAAATCTTGTTTTAATTTAAATAAACTTATTGAAATAAATGGAACTTCCAGGCAAAAGACTGAGGCATCCCTGTTTATGCTAGGTTAGGAATATGCAAGACTTGGGCCATTCCCTTACCTCCGCTCCCATCCCAGTGCTGCATTTTACCCTTTCTGGGCTTTGTTATTTCCGATCTTCCAAATTCAGCAAGAAAATAAACATACAGCAGTTGTCTTCTACTTGTAGTAGGATGATAATACTAGCCGTTGCATAGATGACTGTGAAGAGAAAGCGTACAATTCTTGTTCTGTTCTGAATTGCAGTCTGCCTGCAATTACAGGGGTGAGACTGGGGTGTGTATTGTTCCCATGTTCGTGCTTTACAGCACTAGCTGTACAGTGCTGTTACGTGGGGTATTAGGGCACTTCTCTTTCCCTCTAAATGTCTTTACTTAGCGAACAAAGGAATTTGCCACACATACCACTAACAGTCACGAGGAGTAAAATCTCATGGTTTTGGATAACATCTCTATCAGAAAAATAAATAAATTAAAAATTAATCTCTAGGGAACTAGGCATAAATGGAGTGTTTCTGAGAGTGATTTTAGCCTTGCTAGATTATTATTATTATTATTATTACTTTTTAATGGGAGGGAAGATTGTTTTTTACAATAAATACAGAAGAACAAAAATCTCATTGATAACATAAGATATCCCGTATGCAAAGTAGTACAATTTTTGGTAGAAGTGAAAACATTTCTTTACAAAGTGGACAATCTTGTAGAGGAATGGTGGAAAGATCTTACGGAATTGAAAGCATTATGGGATGGGGTACAGACTCTGAATAATTCTTGTGAAGAACATTTAATTTGGAATAAGAGCACTACTGTACTGCAGTGAAGGAAGTAATCCCAGCACATGCTCAAAATCAGGCCAGCCGGATTGCTTTTGAATTTCATGTCGGGTTCAATTAAATAGCTGTTTCAAATATTTACACTTCATCGTAGTATTGTCAAGACCTGAAGAGGACGTACAGCTCTTCCATACCGAAGTTTGTTCTGTAGCCTAGAGAGCACTTGGGAAAGGAGAAGGTGGGAGCAGAGACTGACATGCAGGCATGTTTTTGAGAATGTGTTCAATAAGAGAGAGAACAAGTACTTAATTCTGTTCACTCAAGCAGAACACGTTGTGATATGTCACTAATACAGAGTGCACGGGCACATGAACACAGGCACGCTTCCTGCTCCGCTGCCTGCTCTTTCTGTGGTGGTTGTTTCACAGAAACGAGAAGGACGTGAGCCATTTTATTTCAGTCTCTGCAGCTCCTCAGTGCAGGCACATCACAGATTGTTTCTGCTAGGAATAATTTTGATCTTCAGAAAAAGGTATGAACAGAAAACATAAAGGCTATTCTCCTTTTTGGCAAACTAATATTTTAACCCTAATTTCAAGATAGAGGTTTCTGTTTCCTGGAACTGGACAAATTGCAATTTCCATCTTGTGTGCAGGCTGCTGGCAGCACTGCTGGGCTCAGGCGTCAGTGAGCAGCTGCCTGTGTGCAGGGCTGGAGCCCTCTGCCGAGCACTGAGCTCTTGCAAACAGAACACAGGCAGTGGTCTCCTTTCTGTATTCACCTGCACATTTTTTATCTTTTCAGGCTTTGCTCCATTTCTCTTAATTTCTTTTCATGGTGTGACAATGCATCCTTAGTATTTTTAGTTAGCCTCTCATTTGCTGGCAAATGCAGGGGTCTAGCAGAAAGACAATACCGGCTCATCTTGCAGAAAGCTCCCATTATGCAAACATGCCTGTAGTTATGCTGGGCTGGAAGGAAAGGAAGAGATGTTCCAGAGAATTATATTTTATTTTTTTTTTTTAATGGAGCAGAAAGATGCTTGCACCAGAGCCTACTGTTGCTCAGGAGGATGCATGTTAAAATCAACAGCAGGGTTTAAATCATGGAGCTCCCACCCATGCAGGGCAGGCCCCAGAGCTTCCGCCCTAGCTGGTTACGAAAATAAGCATTACACCAGTAGCGTTAGGGTGCTAAAACACAAGCTCGTGTCAAGTGAGTGGTTGGGATTTCTGCAAGGCCCCCAGTGCTCCTGACGACGGTGGCAGCAGCTGGCACACAGAGAGAGTGATGCTGAGGGTCAAGTTCACTTCTAATCCTGGTGTCTGAATGGCAAAACAGGAATTTGGATACAGGAGAGAGTAATATATTTTCTTTGGAGTGTAATAGATCTGTAAAAAATCTCTAAGCAGTGATTTGCATTGCTTCTTCCTTAGCTACGGGGGCTCCTCAGCAGCGTGTGCATGCTCCCGTGTCAGCTGGCGCCAGGGAGCACAGCTAGGATTTTCTGCAGCACCGACAGAGGGCATTCTGAAATGCAGCCGTGAATCTGCATCAGACCTGCTCAGTCAAAAAAAAGGAAAAAAAAACAAAAAAAAACAAAAAAAAACGAAAAACAAACAAACAAAAAACAACAAAAAAAAAAAGAAA
>NC_048900.1:2780175-2933906 GCF_011077185.1 Oxyura jamaicensis | reverse complement strand
TTTTTTTTTTTTCCTTGGCTGCTGGAGCTTCCCATTTTTCTGCCATTTCTTCCCCTCCCAGCCCCTGCTGTGGGTGTGGGCAGGGGCCGTGCTGTGCCCAGGCGTGGGGGAGCGCATGGCCTGCAGCCCCCCGCAGCGTCTGGTAAGCCTGGCACCTCTGGGCATGGGGCGCGGAGCCCGGTGTCACTTCGCTTGATGTTTTGGCACTGCACTTTTTTTCAGTGGAAGTATTCAACTTCATTAAAAGCATGAAATTTAATTTGCTTACATGGCTACATAATGCATATGGAACCTTCCTATAGACTCGTTGCTTTGCACCTGACTCTGTTAATGTTGATTTGACAGCGTAAAGAATAACCAGCGTTGCTGCTAAGAAGGATAGTAATGCTTTTTAATATTTTGTTAATTACCTGAAATTATCTGCCCTCTGGAAGAAATGAACCAAAGAGGTTGAAATATGCAGTGAAATGCTACTTCATGCATTGGAGAATTTAATATATTATAAGAACTCACATAGATGAATTTGCTGATTAGTTAGGAAGACTAATTATAATTAAAGACTGCTTTACTGAGCATAGGCTGATGTACAACCTTTTCATATCTTTATAAATCTTCAGTGTGTAGGCCACAAAACAGACTACCTTTTTTAAAATCTGGTACACGCAGGTATTTGTCTGGTTTACTTCTTGTATGCAATGAGTGACGGGTTGGTGTGTAAATAAGGAGAGAGCACATCACAGCAAAACTGGATGCAACTCCATTGGAAAAATGGAATTTGATTTCTAGAGGTGTTCGTCTCATTGGATGAATCTGCACAAAGCTTGCAAGATGTAAAATTCCTGGTGTAGTAGAAGGTGTCCCTGCCCACGGCAGGGGGGGTGGAATTAGAAGATCTTTAAGGTCCCTTCCAATCCAGACCATTCTATGATTCTATGAAAATGTAGTGCTTTTATTGATGTCAGAGGGCTTAATAAGTAGGAAAGAAAGAGTATTGGAATATACAGGATTTTAAAATAAAATATTCTATATTTGCACATTTTTTCCAATAGGTTTTCTTCTAGTATACCATTTCAAACTCACTAATAACTGTGTCGACAGATGATATTTGCTCCTGTAGAACTGCTAAATGTAAGCTATGAGAGATATCATGCCTTACTGTATTGAATTTTCTATACAATCGATGGGGCTCACTTTGCATGCACAGAGGCACCAAGGATGTTTAAGCTTTGGGGCATAAAATGACCAGCTGCTCAGAACGGGAAGAAGTTCATCCTTCTATCAAATGTAGTTCAATGTTTTCTGGAGTTGCAGTGGATGTTCTGAGAAGATACACATCTAGATGGATCTTTGACCTTTTCCTGTATACTGCTTCTAAGGTTCCTAAATTGCAGTGGAAAATTAATATAGAAATGTTGCAAATGTTGGTCCATACAAAACTTGTTCCCTTTACACAAAAAGTTCCACAGAAGGCATGTGGCAAAACACTTATATATATACATATATATAAATTGCAAAATATTCAATAGGTATTCAGTAATATTTATCAGAAAAAAAAAATAATAATAAGACATATTTCACTCTAGCCATAAAAAAACCTGTGCACAAACCCTTTTAATCTGCAAATGGAAAAGAAACAGTAATTCCTTTAAATGCACCGGTGGCTACTGGAGAGGTAGTGGCATGATGTGTGACAGGCCAGTGTAAGGTCACCCAGAGATATGTTCAACCTGGTAGAGCAGTGGTGTCAGCAGTACTTAATCCTGCATGGATATGTTTTCCTTTCCTTTCCTCTGTCTTTTTTAGTCCTATGGATGGTTCAAAATGAGATGGTAAGTGTCAGTGGTCCTCCTGGCACTTGAAATAAATACACTAGAAAAATTTTCCACTGTGGGCAGCAGGTAGGAATGGGCATGCTGGGCTATAGTTTGTCATGGTATGCCTATACATGTTTACATAGGTGCTTCTGAATTCCTATTTGAAATACTTTGCCCAATACTTTTGCACCTGGGTTTAAATGATCAAAGGGATCACTTAGGTAGCCATGGATTTGAAAAAAAATACTCCTGAGACTGAGTGCTGGAATCAAGCAGACCAGCTCTCTGTCTAGCCTAGCAGTCATATTTTCCAGTAAATATCAGACATAGGAAAATTTTCAGTACTCATGAATTCACATCACACTTGTAAGTGAAGGTAGGCTTTGTGCCAGGGTTCTGCAGGTGAAGAGTAGTGGCTTAATTGCTTCTGTTGCATCCTTCTTTGCGCCTTAATTTACATTTGTTTCTTAAACTTTTACCAACACTGTACATAAAAATTTGACTCAGATTTCCTAGATTTTGAAGATCCACATGTATGTTAATTTGTACGTGCTGTGCATTATTCAAGAGATTCTGTAGCGTTGATATTTTGAAACCTGACATCATTACAGGATAGATGTCTTGTTTTATATTATATGGCAGAAAATTTAATGAATTTGGGTTATACTTGTTAAAATGCTTTGTAAAGGCCTTCAGAGGGGGTAGCATTGTTTCAAATATCAAAAATATGCCAGGAAAATTAATATAGGTTTTACCTGCATAATCCTCATCTGTGTTTTTTTGTTTCTTTGTTTGTTTTGTGTGTGTGTCTCCTATATTTCTGTCATCACCAGAGAGTTTGAAGGCTTCTCAGGAGATTAGTGTGCTATGTCGTTGTTTTTTTTCAGAACCCATGACATCGGTTCACTCTGCCTCATTCTTTCCTTCAGATGCAAACTGTGTGAGATGGGCATTACACAGGGGAAAGCGAGAGCCTGCATGTGCTTGTGCTGCCCTATGTTTATCCTGGAGCTGGCAGTCTCAGAACTGAACTTGGTGCGGGAGGTGTTGAGGCTGAACCTTAGTAGTTCTGTCATAGCCTTCTGCTTGACTGGGAAAGAGATCTAGTTTCCTCAGTGAAAATCCATAGCATGATGGTGTGATCAATGACTAAGTCACGAATCAAATAAACACATTTCACAATGGTACAAAGGTCCATTGTGTGCCTGTCTTTTTAACCAGACTTACAGAAACTTTCAAAATTTTGACCAATGTGTTTAGCAGTTTGAGGATGAAAGCTGAGGGCCAGAACATGACTGTCTTGTGGGTAGATGGCAGGAAGCTTTGCAGCAGGGAAGAGCAAAACAGTCTGATATACCTGCTTTAGTCCACCTTGACAGAGACAAGTTAGAGCTCTGTAAAGACTGTGAGTGCGGTAACATAAAAGTCATACATGGAAGTCTAAGAGGATGAGAATATCTACCCTCTGAGAACTGACAGAAGCAGATCAACAGCTAGAGAAAGAAAGACTTGCAGGAGTCAATTATTCTTTCTGTTATCTTGCAAACACGCTATAAAATTCACTATTTGTATAAATAACAAGCAGGTGCTCAAGGCACCTTACACTAGCACTTCACTAGCTAGTAAGTCTCGATGACACCAGTGTTAACAACTTCAAAGGCCATTTTAAGAAATGTATAAATTATGTCTCAAGAAATTATATCACCAAGTGTTTGAAATAATGCACAAAGATACACAAAGTGATATCCCCAGAGTAAAGGCACAAACCTGTTCAGAAAATGACAGGATACTGAGATCTGTTTTTCTGCACATTATGCCAAGAGTCCGATTTATTTCTTCCTTCAGAAAAAGGAAGAGATCATTAGTCTTCTTTTCTCTCTCTCTGTCTGAAAGAACTAGAAATAGCAAAAATGAATCCTTATCAAGAACCATTAAGTTCTCTTCCAGAATCTTTCAAAGATCACAACTGAAGTTATCCTTAAAATGTCAGTGTCCCATTTCACTGTTAGATAGTCACTGCCTGTTCTATTATTACTGCTGCTGCCTACCTTGAAAAAAAGTCTATTCACAATATGTTCTTTTTGAAGATGTGCATCAAGATGTTAAACTGTCTTTCCATCTCTCTCATACTGTTTTATTTCAATAACATCCGTGCCTCTGGAATAAGCACGATATTAAGGTTAAGTAAAAAAAAATAAAATAGAAAAATAAGGTGGCTGAGACGACAGTATGCATTTGCACAGTTTCCCATTTACAATTTCTGCTTTTCTTTCAGGAAAGTTAGCCAGAAGTCTAGTAGGAACATAAATCATAGCTAAAGATGGACCGTGGCTATATCTGTAGCTAAAAACTTTTAAAAGGTTGGTTTTCAGTAGAATTTGTGCTGAATTATGAACTGTGTGCTTAAATGCACACGAGTCATTTTGTGTTGCATCCCTCTTCTCCCACACAGCTGTTCTTCCACAGTATGCTAAAGCTTTTAGTGGTTCATTCAGATGAATATAGGCCCTTTAGGCCATTGCACATTTTAAAGTACTGCCATTAACCTAGTGGTCTCTGTTAGCTAACCTAAATTCTTTTAATTTTTTTTTTCAAGCTAAATATTTTCCCTTGTAAGTGTGGACACTATGATCATCTGAACCTACACCTTTTTTTTTTTTTTAATTTTTATTTATTCATTTTTTCCCTCTTACTCATTGTTACTGATTTTGAATTACAAGCTCCTTGTAGCAGTGACTATCATTTCCTGTATGGACAGTAGTTAATACGTCTGGTGCACTGCTGAAACGTTAATGAATATTACTAATTATGCAATTTCTTTACAAAGTGTAACAGGGCCACATGGTGCTGCAACATTGATTATCACAAAAAATCCTCACATAGTACATAAGACATTTGCAAGATGCTTTCCAACAGGTCTCAACCAGTTGCAATGTGTTTGACCTAAATGATTGAAAATCTGTTGACTGCAAAGGAAAAAACACTTAATTCTTCAAAAAGAAGACAAGATGTGCTTAAATTACTTAAGACATTCCAGTCGCAATACTTTAAGTTTCTTTTGATCTTAGATTATTTGACAGTAGTGGTAGGTGAAAACAAGTATTTTTGATAGCAGGGGGGCCTTACTCTTCACCTGTACAGTATGAGCTTCCTGTAGGAAAAGATTGGATGTGGTAAATTGCGCAGCAATTAAACATATGCAGCAATCTCCTCATAAATAGAAAGTAACACACCATTAATGAAATAAAATCTTAGTTGGTAATTGTTAGAAAGAGGCTTTTCTCAACATGTCCTTCACAGATAAAGAAAGATAACCGTTCTGCATAGTAGGTTAGCATTACTTCACCAGAGCACATGAACTTTATTTTTCAATCACTCTTATGAATTATGCATATACTCTGGGACATGCCTTGAAAGTGCACTGTCACTTCATGCAGAGTCCCAGAGAAGAGAACTAACTGTACAGAAATGTATTGTCCTAGCCATGGACGGCGCTGTAACTTGCAGACAGCTTTCTGACTCTCGAGTCCTGTTCTCTGTAAGAATGTGGAGTGGAAGGTCTTCTTGCCAGTATCAAAGAAGGTCATCTGGTTCTTTACCTGCAAAATAGTTATGGAATGAAGGCTCACTGAACACTGTCCGTGCTCCATAGGATAAAGAAATCAGGTAATCAGTTACAGGGATGTAAATATTCCTTCTTGTTCCATTACAAAGGCATGTTTCATGTTTCAATCTCAACCTCAAAGCTCAGGCCCAGAACAGAAGGCCACCTAGTCTGTCTCCTGTTTCTGACTGTGACCATTAAAAGATGCTTAAGAAAATAGAGAAATAGAGAGTATGTCTTAATGATTCTTCCCCTGAAGAGACCCTGAATTTAGTAATTCAAAACCTGAAAGTCCATATGGATCATCATTTAAAAGCTGAGAACATTTAAAATGTTCTCAGTGAATGAGTCTAAACCTCTTCAGGAGCCCTTTCATAGCAAAGGAATATAAAAATCCTTTATAAAATCCTTATATAAAAAAGACTTTTGTCTTTCTGAAACAATACATTTTTTTTCCTAGTGATTCATTTCTTAACACTGTAATAGCAAGACAAGGAAAGGCCAGACTGTACCTCTCAAGCTGAAACCTGCACCAGAGGTAAGCTTTGATCAAAGAGCATTGTATTTTCTTGAGGTAAGAACGCTTACATGGACATTTTCTGCAACTGATCTCAGAACAAAGATCCAGCCAGACAGTTGGGGTGATCACACACTCTTGACACTACTCAGTAGGACTGCTTTAACACACTGATTTTGACCCAGCTAGATGATGTTTCATGCACAGTAGCCCTTCTTATATCTTTGCAGTTTGTCACATCTTTACTATGAAATGACATCTCACTATATTTAGTTTTATATATCTTTCCTGGCCAGCAAGTTCTTTTTGATGCTGGTATCCTAGTCACAACTGCTGTTTCAGCATACTTTCCCTCTAGAGGTTCTTCTCTTTATGCACACGCAGCTTAGGTATTGCTTACAATCTCTTTTGAAAATGACTTTTTTTTTTTTTTTTTTTAGCCATATTTCTTCAAATTCCCATTTCTGTAGCTATTTTTGTAGCTATATAACGGACTCACTTGATATTTTCTTTAATATTATCTCATTTCCCCTTACTGTCACTTCTTTAAAAAGTTCTCTCTTCAGAAAAAAAAAAAAAAAGAAAGAAAGAAAAAAAAAAAGTCCTCTGTTGAGTGGCCATGCAGCCTAAAAACTTCCTTCAGGTTATATTTAATCTTATATTTTATAGATGTTCCCTTTCTTTGGGCTGAAAAACCTCCATTAAGGAACAGATAATCCAGTCTTTCCCAACCAACGGAGACATTTTTGAATCTTTTCTTGATGTAATTTTACAGTGACATTTTTCAACATGAAGTAGGATTCCTCTGTTCTCCCATGACAAGTTTTTGTGTTTTGGGAAAACACATATTCTTGCTTCTGCCACACTGCATATCTTTCTGTTCCTCTCGAGTTGCTTATGGATTCTTTTTAATGAGAATCCCTAATCATCCATACCCATTTTTCATTTTGTAAACGTGTATCTTCAGTTTTCCCTTAGCTGTTATTTCTTCAGATCCCATTCTTGGCCTTTTCTGATCTCTGTCATGATCTTCTGTACTGTGTAGTCTGTTGTTCTAATGCTTATTTACAGTGTTCCTTTGTCCCTTCTGATGGAGCTAACTGTTCTTCTTTTCCCTTTAGAATGTCTGCCAGTTTCTTCTCTTTCTTTCTCCTCCCTGCTCTTTCAATTGATTGTCTTTTCTTCTCTCTTGTCTTCATGGCATGAATGGCCACTTTCCTTTTATGTGTCTTTGTGTTTCAGATCCTTGCTTTCTTCAGGGATCTACAGTTCTTGAATCTTCCGCTCTGTCTTTTATTTTCTCCTCTGTCATGTCCTTAAGTTCCCTTTAAAACTTGATTCCATGTACCCATGGCAACAGTCACTTTGGATTCTGTGACCAAAGCAAGCACTGAATTAATTCTGCAGTGCTTTTCTTGTTTACAAAACCACGTAAAAATGGGGGAGCTGAATTTTCCTACCTGATGACTCAACTCTCCACTAGAGCTGATGTTTGAACCCTTTTTCTTAGAGCTGAGTGAAGACATCCAAAGGAACAACTCATTTACTGAATGTATCCCTTTCTCCTCTTTATCAGTTATTACCAAACAGAATCTGTTGGATTTTTACAAATTCTTCCACAAATACAAATTATTTCCCAAATGTTCTCTGGAACAGTTTTGAGTTGCTTCTTGATCTGTACATCTGGTGCTATCCCTAATTTGATATTCCAGCAGTATGGCAGGCTGTCTAATAATGAGATATTCAGGCTATTCCCTGGCTCCTTGTTGTAAAAGACTTTCCCTGTATGTCCTGAAATGGTCATAAACGCTGTTCTGATCAGATTTAATTACAGTTCTGAAATGCATTCATAGATCTACTCTGTATAGTCAGGGGTGCATAAGGGTAAAAGGGAACATAAATATATTAAGTGGAATTGCATTTGGAATTTCCAAAATTATGTTTGTTTGGTTTGGTGGTATTTGTTTCTTTGGGTTTGGTCAGTATTACTATTCTTCCTATACCCTTGTTCTTCCATAATTGTTCTTCCAGATCCATTAACTTTGATTTTAAAATACAAATGTGTACTTTTAAAACAATTTCCTAAAAAGCGCTTCTCAGAGCTGTTAACATGAAACACTAAAGCAGGATGAGGGTGGCAGAGCTTGCTTCAGCTCTTGTTTGCCTGCTGCCCAGCTCCATGCTTTTCTGTGAAGGATTCATAGTGACTGGGAAATTCTGGCCAACGCAAGGCATGAGAATGCATGCTTCTGTTACTCTGGGTGGAAAAAGAAGGCTGTAGAACAATTTCTATGTAAACTGTATTGAGTTTAGTGTTTCTTTCTAGGAACACAAGAGAAGGATATGCCACCACGTTGACAGGGGATGGTCCCACTGGAAAGTATTGAATGCTTAGTTAGGATGTGCTGGACTTTGGGATATCCTTCCCAGAACCTTTAGAGAAGAAAGCCAGCAATGGGCAACACTTATCTGGGATGGTGAGGGAGGAAATAGGATAAACTGACTTTGTTAGCAGCCATCTGTTACTCCCACAGATACTGCTGCCTTGTGCATGAGTGATTAAAAACATGTGAAACAATGCAGCAGGTTCAGTCTGAAGGGATGCCTTTGCAAACCCTTGGCAAATGCTGCTGGGAAGCTACAAGCATCCCTCAGTCAATAAGAACAGCTTGCTGCAGTCACAGTTTGTAGGACTGGAACGATGAGAGCTGGGAGTAAGAGCTACTGAGCAGCTCAGCACAACGTATGATTGAACTCATAGACTCAGAGCACCAGCTAGCGCGTTTGGGTAACTACACAGGTGTTATGTGCACAGCATGCACTTCATCAGCTACAGCATTAGGAGGGGAATGCAAAAGTGGCTATAATACAGAGAAGGACCCTTAATACTTAAGCAACTATGTAGGTGTATACAGGGTTGATTAATCTGTGAGAAAAGGTGTTAGTGTGTTTTCTCTTGTTAGTAATACTAGAAACAAGCTGCTTATGTGATTCTACAGATTGTGGAGGGACTAGTTCTTTTAGCAGAAGACTATCCTACAAATGAGATGCCTCTTGACCATCTGTTGCCAGATGGAAGTGTTCTACTTCTGAATCACCAGCTGCAATGACATATTTAGAAAATGAATCTTTCATGGATAGATCCACAGCACAAAACTGTTTGTGATGATCCTCTGATACACATGCTGAGGTTATATTTTCTGTTTACTTGGCCTTAAGTTACAGTATGGCTATATACTCCTGAGAACATATTGTTATTTAGTAGATAGCATATCCTGCAGTTCACACCCGCCCTTCGTCAGCATCCCAGCTGCTGAATAAGTACATAATTTATCAATGCAAACACAATGTAAGGGCTGTATTTCACTTTTATTTGTGAAATTTGTAAATTTAATTGAGGAGTCTGTAGGATTCAGCATATGTACTCCAGTACATATGATCAATACCGAATTTGCTTACATATTCAGATATACATATTCTGGTAGGCATGTGAACATAGTTACTTCTCCTATGTGATTGTATGTGATTTTGGTGAACATTAGAGCAGTTGATTTTTTTTTTCTGGTAAAAATATTTATAAGTAACAAGTTTCACAGGCTGGCATGTGAACTAACTTTTAATTAGGAGAAGATAGGACTGAACCTTGTAACAGAAAAATGATCTAAAATCATATAATTATGTTTTATTTTAAAACTATTTGTTCAGAACTTTGAGGACACAAGACTTTTTTACACTGGGTTTAAAACAGAATCAATGTTTCTATGCTCTTGTATGGTCTGCATCATTCATACCCCATTGGGCAATGATTATAATTGGTTTTCAATGTCTGGTAAATCTAATCCTGACTGCACAGCAAGCTGCAGACTAACTATTTTTAAAGTTCTACATATTCAAATATTTTGATTCTAAAACAGAGAGAAAGATGAAGACAATAATCTGTTCCGATATCTATATGGGGAATTATTCCAGACAGTTACACTGTAATAACTGTTTTTGGGAGTGTCTCCCTGCAGAGGTTCTCCCTGACTCTCATCCTTCCCTGACTGTGGGAAGGTGTTTTCGTATATACTTTCTGAATTGCAAGTGTTAGTATGGTAGAAGGTCATTGTTACACCCATGTCAAATGGGATTTCATGCCAACACCAGGATTTTACTTCTTCACTCCAGTGGAATATTTTTTGCAGTGCAAAGCTGTAGGATTAAGATTAGCCTTGAGTTCACAAATGAAGTCAGTTTGTGACTTTTATTGGTTAATGCCATATTAATTTGCCTGCTTGCAAAACAAGTGCATTCTTCCTTCATCTTCTTAACATAAAAATGACCTTGTTATTTCTAATAATGCAGCTTGTTGGGCAAAGCCTAATCCTATCGCTACAAACATAATCCAGGGAATCCTCTTCTTGCTGATTTTTTTTTTTTTACTATTTGAACTCCAGTGGGAGATTTTGATTTGGTGGTTGACAGGCTTCCAGGTCCTCCTAATGTTAATCTTCAAATAGTGAATAATCTAAGAAAGAGAGAGATTCCCTCATTTTTAGCTTTCATCTCTCATGGTAATGAGATTGCCTCCCAGTGCTGTTTTAACTGTTTGTTTTACAGTTTTTAAAAAACCTATACTTTTAAATTTTAAGCTATGAGAGCACCACTTAGCTCCCAGTATCATGACATATCCACATCCATCAGAAGACCAGCAAAGAATAACGAAACAAGACACATTTGTGCAACATACGTGGAAATCACTGGGGAAAATGGTGTGATGGTATATGTTGTACTGCCTCCTAACCTGGTAGCATGCTTGTCTGAATTTCATTTACTTTTGACCTAGATTTTGCTGTTCCTTGGTAGTCACTGAGGGTCTGGCAGATGCTGCAGGGGCTTGTTGGCTATGGATTAATACATTTATGAGATGGAAAGATATTTGGAGAAAGTGGCAAAGTAACTGCCCTAGGTTTCAGAGGGAAAGAGCATCTGAAGTTTATTACTAAGCTTCACCAGTTAGTAGAACTCATGAATTTTCAGGTAGCAAAAGCAGTTGAACGTCTTTTCCTGCTCTTACCAAGGTGATATGCAGTTGATCTCTCCTTTCGCTCTCAGCTGAAAGCAACCTACTCTTGCATAGTTTAGATCACTTTCATTCACTTCACACTTTATATTTGGATATAATTTTAAATGTTGACTTTGATCTCTATGGTCTGTGTCCAAACGATCTGAAATAGTAGGTTCAGATCTTAACCATCAGGAGCAGCTATGATCTATTGCTTTTTCCTGCTATATACTTAAGAGCTTGATAAAACATTCCTACTGGGGAGAAGTGGCTCTGGTGTTTTCTTTTCTTACTCTGGGAGATCTGGAGCCTGAAAGGAAGATAATTTGTATTTTGTCATTTTGCAATATTTTTTTTGTAAGAGAAAGGCTATTTGACTGAGCACAAACTCCCTAGCATTTTAATATTGAGAAAAGAATAGCCTTGTGTTACAGGCACACCCGAGAGACTTGCATGTTCCCCTGAGATTTGCTGAAGACAATTTCTATTTTTCCCAGAGTTATCATGTTCATTAGGCAACATTTACTGAATGGCTGAGCATGCAGGTAGGTGCTTATTTTACAGAAGCTTTTCCATGGAGAAATATGCTTTGGGTCCTGACAAACTCATTCAAGTTAGATTTTTTTTTATTATTATTATTATTTTTTATTTCATTGCAAGAAATGTTGTTATTTTTGCAGTGTTAACACAGAACTTCTGAGATGCACGAATTAGCGTAATGGCAAAGCAAACTGAATCAATTCACATGAAACAGAAAGTGAGAAATATTGTGGTTACATAGAAGCCAAGATGTTACAGTAAAAGACCTTATTTTCCAAATTGCCATCATAAATGATGGGAAGGACATATGAACAAATTACATGAGCTTTATTCTGTAATATTATTCTACTAATAAGGTAAGACCTGGTAAGACTACAACATTATTTTTTATCTACTAACATTCTGCTTGTGATTTTTAAATACAGTTCAGCTTCTCAAAATAATGTGAAACTTTGCTCAACAGGTGCTTCAAATGCACTGAATGTGTGTTGAGATGAAATGCCTTCTATTTTTATATAGCTCTGCAAATTGCATCATCATATCCTGGTATCCTTTAGCGTACTTGTATTTGTGTGTTGCTGCATGACAAAATCTGGTCATGTTTCCCACCATTAAAGCATTTTAAAAGTGTGTACAAATTACTTTTTGTATGTAAAAAAAAAAGTGGAAGACATAAGATTTACACTGACAAGTACCATTTACAAAACTGAAAATAGGTAATATAACAGATCAAACCCAGTGCAGAAGCCCTGTTTTTGCAACATTTGCTTTTCTATTATTGACTCGGGATGCAATAAAACCCCGTCTTTCCCATTTAACACTCCTACAGCAAGAACCCTGGGCAGTTACGCAAAGCATATTGCTTTCAGTCAGATGAGACATTCTCAGAGAGTAGAATCCTCCCTGCTTTTCATGCTGCCATTTTATTTTTTTCATTCACAGCCTATCTTTACTTCTCCTGACTTATTGCTAAGTACTTCCTCCTCGGTGTTGATGAACTTCACCCATAAATGGAAACAGACAGATGAAATAGAATATGCAACTTCTATTTCTTACTGATTCTCAAGTAGCAGGGAAGCCTATGATGGAATAGACATCTTTTAATCATGATACAGTAGTGTCTTAGATCTACCTGGCACAGGTATAACAAACTGTGGAAGGTGAGCAGCACTAGGCTCTCAAATTTCCTTCACATTGGCTTTCACCAAAAAAAAAAAAGGTCACATGAGAAGACAGTCATACATTGTCAACTGTGGATAACACAAGTAGTAAAACAGCAAGGTTAGGGGACCACCTTTCAGAACTGTGGGTATCTGAGTTCACTTTGTGGCTCTGGTAGAAATGTGATAAGTATATTGCTTGATGTCATATTCAAGTTGCAAGCCCAAGTACTTCCTCTTCTGTTTCTGAGTAATGCTGGAAATTTTTAAATTCTAGAAATCTTACTTTTTTACACTAAAAATTGTATAGAATTTCCCACAGCTCATTGCAGATGTCCCATCCAAAGAGCAGGGCTCTCTGTGAACGTGAAGGACCTGAGCCAGTAGGCCTGTCTGGTAATCACTTCTAGGACTGATTTCCAGGCAAACAAAGGGCAGTGACTGCTTTTTGAAAAAACATTCTGCTATTTTGGTCTTGCTGCCAAACTCCTACCCCCTTTACACAGTAGCTAAAAGTTAAAAAGAATTACCCTAAACACCTGAACATTTCTCTCAAGGAGAGGTACCAAGGCTCTTTATAAATAGGAGTGCCTTGGGTTTCTCCAAATGCGATCAGAAACAAAGAGCATGTTGATGACAACTGCATAAATTGTGGATGTTCGGCCTACAGCTGCCAACTTAGCTGTGGTTCATAACCAGCCTTCATTCAGAGTTGCAGATAGGTACTGCCCCTCAGTCAAACTGCGCTGTCCTGGAAGCTTCTGCCTGCAACCTTTCATCCAGAATGGGAAAGAGCACAGATGTGAACACGAATCCCTAGTGTAGCAGTGAGGCAGATTGGTGATGACATGGCAGGGGTAGGCATGCCTAGAGACTGATCTTGTAGGCTACTGTTAGGCATATCTCCAGAAGAGCAGCTGGAGGCAAGCACGATAATGCCTATAGGGGTTACTGCCAGAATAACCATTTCATAGGCTGCTTAGTAGCTAGTTACATGAAAAGACTTCATATTACTAAACAGAAGAACTTTACCAAGAGCCATTTATACAGATGCTTGTAGCATTTCAGCCATGCCCTCACAGGTGGTTTCTTGATGCCTCATTCAGGCTCACTCTTCTTCCTCCAAACTCAGAGCAACAAGCTCAGGTAAGGCAATCTCATATAGGGTACATGTTTCTCCTGTGTAAAGGATGTTCCAGGCTGCAGCCAGTGCCTGTCTCCATGTTATGGAAAAGGAAGTGCTGGGACACACCTCAGGCTCTACAGTTCATCCCCATTTCCGTGCCTGGAGAGCTTTAGGCATCAGTGGACACCCAGCTGCAGCACTTAGGTGACATAAACAAAAACATGTCTCTCCTTTGATGCTGTGCTGGAGAAGAATCTTAGGTCCTCCTTATTCCTCAGGTAACAGCTGAAGAGCAGCCATGTATTGGTCCTTGATGCTTAGAGCTTGTTCTCTTCTCCTGAATATACTGTCAAGCACACAATAAATAATAACTGCTATGTTGGCATCTGTTCAATCAGCTGAGCCAACGTGCGTAGCTGTGCATGCACATCTCCATATGCAATGTAAATGGCTATATTACCTAACCATATAAGTGAGTGTCAAGGAGTCCCTGGGATTCTTGCCTGAGTAAGGATTTGAATCCAGTGGAATGTGACCAGCAGAGTTTTGGCCTGGATGCATACAAATAATTAAAATCTGACTTATCTATTTCCTTGATAAGTTCAGCCCTTAACAACCTGAGAGAGATTTCAAGAACATATTTGATACTGCATGCTTATGAAGCATTTTCTAATTAATTGCCTTGAGAAAACACAGGCTGAACGCAGATAACCACTGCTGTGCTTGACAGCACCAAAAACTGTGCTAAAAATGCCCAGTGACAGGGTCCCAGCTGAAAAACTAATAGCTCCCAGGGAGCCCCCAGCTGGTGCATACGCAAGTCTCACTGCACAGAGCAGTATCTCTGTTTCCACATTTTTCTGACTCGGGGCTGGAGGCACAGTGTCAGACTCCCCCAGCCACTTTTATGAGGGCAGAGGGGCATCTGAGATGCGCAGTACATTGCTGGCCGCCAGCCTGCACGCACACGTACCAGCGTGTGCTGCCCCTGTGTTATTGGAAGCATCTCCCCTCTCTGCTCCCGGACTGTTCAACCCTGAGCCCCGCATGAAATATGCACGTACACAAGCAGAGCACAGGAGGGAGGGAATCCAAAGGCAGAAGTTAAAGGAGAAGAGTCAGCTGCAGATTACTGAAGCATCAGAGGAAGGAGAATCAAAGAGAAATTTGGGATGGTGTGGAAGAGAGAGAGGAGAAGCAGGGTGTTGAAGTGATACATGAGAGAAGCGGAATGAGGAAAAGCGAGTATGTAAAAGTGATAAAGAGGAACGGGGGGATGAGCACATGGAGGCAAGAAGGCGAAATCATGAAAAAGAAAGATGAATAGGAATAAAGAACAGTAAAAGGCACAGCTGCGAAAAATGAAAGAGGGCTAAAGGACTCTTTAAGCATCTCTTAGGAGTAAAAGAGAGAAAAGTTTTTAAAACTAGAGATTTTAAAAATTAAATTATCAAAGCAATACATTTAAGAAAGAAGAGGGAGATCTAGAGGGGCTGCCTAGCATTCAGAAGCACTTTTATAATTGTTGAAGATGCTAACTCCTCTGGAGATTTTAGCTAATTTACTTTTGCAGCCATGGGCTGGCTCCTAGAATCATCACATTCATGATGCATGGCTTTCTGCTGATCTTTTCCTGCAGCAGGGATTAGTACTGCAGGATTTTCTTCTAGGCAGTTGATGCCTTTTTAAAAGGCAAAAATATCAACAAAAACCACCACGGCTCTTAATTTTCTTGGAAGGAGCTAGGAAATGTTTTGTATCTGTGGTATTGAGGAGAAACGTTCTGTGAATCCTTCAGAACCAGAAGTCTGCTGTACTGGGATTTCAAGGCATGACTTCACAGATTGGTAACCCTGTGTTACTCTGCTTCTGTAGAAGCCTAGTAGATTGAAAATTTTTAACCTTTCACCTAGTGTTCCCTCAGCAAAGTGTAAACTTTAAGAATGTGCTTAAATTTCTTCGAAGTCAACGGACTTCAAAAAAACTCTAATGAAAAGAGATAAATGTTTTGTTACGAAAAAGGTCAAAGTGAGGAGTGATATAATTAAAACAATTACAAGTACTAACCTTTGCATATATATTGTTATTTGGAACAAAAATGGTTGTCAATTCTAAGTTAACTTTAAGTACTTTCAAGTAATAAGTTAACTCATTTCATAGTGGTATGAAGAAATACGCATTCCTCTATCCTGCTGTAATTCTCACCATTCTTTGCTTTGGTATGTTTGTGTTTTAGCCAGGCCTTTTATAGCTTCTTGTCAATATGTTATTCTCAGCAATGCGAGCTTGTTACAGGTGGACACAATATACTTTTTCTTCACAGGTGAACATGATTTCAAACATCAGGCATAAGTCTCAGAGAAGCCACGTGCTGTTGCTATGCTTCATACTTCTTGAGGTAAGGAAAGCTGTAGTTACATTGCTAAGACTTTTGGGGTGTATTTCTTAAGAAGACAGTCAGCGGCTACTGATTTCTATTTACCAACAGGTTGATGGTTGCCTCAATACTGAGTGCTATCTGCTGCTTGACGATCTCTTTTTTTGCAATTGTGAATAAAATTTTGGTCCCTGCAAGCATAGCCTTTTTTCCAGCTCTTTCAAAAGAGGGAATTAAGGGGGGGGTCCCTAAGCCTGCAATTTAATTTTAAGTGAATTTAATGCTCTGAATTGCGAATTTAATGCTCTGAATTGCCAAAATCCAGCAATGTGAAGTACCTCTGAGCCAGACCCATATAGTTATTGGTGGATAGAACTTCATGCTGAAATCCATCAGTCTAGAAGAGTTTTAATTCATCAGTCTCAAGGCACTTTACATGTGGGGTAAATATCATTATTAGCAGTTTTTAGATTGGGAGCAGTGGAACAGAAAGCTATAGTAGTTGTTTAAGGCTATTCAGTCTGTCAGGATTGGGAGGCATTTTGGAATTATGCATATTGAGTAAATTAAGCTCCATTTAAAACAGTTTCCTTATATCTTGCTCGTATTTTTGAGACCATTCACACTATAACTACTAAAGTGCTGTAACTTATGTATTTATTTTTTAGCTCTTACGCTAGTAGATCATGCTTACGGTAGAAATGGCCCTAATTACATCTGCCCTGCAGTGGAGCCAGAGCTGTGGCGTGGCATAGCCCTGTTGGGCTCTATCTGAGCCATTTTGCAGTTGACCAGTCAGGCTCGCCCCCAACATACAAATTCAGCAGATCTTGAGACTTGTGAGGTTTTGGAGTACCCAGCTGCTATGGCTGTGTCCCAGCTGCTAGCCGACCTACGCTACTGTTGGCTTACCAGGGGTATGGCCAAGGGCACTGCACAGCCATAGCTGTGAGCATGTCTGGGAGCACACTGCTTGCACCTGTGCATGTGCGGTGGCAGGGAGAGCACCCTGTGGGACATCTTGTGCTTGTATTTAGGTGTAAGGGTGCTACGCCGCAGTCACACAAGTTCTGTGGTGTGCAGATGTCCCTTTCCTACTCGTATATTAGGCATATGTTCACATCTAGAATGGGCCAAGCAACACTGTAACAAATACATGATTATTCAGCAATATATATCTGGTGGAACCCAGGAAAGCAGTGATGTGAAGGAGAACGTGACTGGAGCAAATCTTATATTGGTGTCTCAGTTCAGGGTAGTTGTGCTACCTACAGAGGTTTTATTCCCATTTTTATTTAAGCATTTCTACGTCCAAACATTTGAATCATGTATAATAAACCATGTAGCTTATCTTTTAATGCATGTAACTTGTAAAGAAAGATCCTGATGGTGTTTCTAGGGTTGCCAGCTGATTTGGTATGAGGAACCTTGAGGAAAAGAACTAAGATGTATTTTGAGCACAAAATTCCTGACTTACTTGCGCATGCTGGTATCATTGGGTTCTGTGGACTGCAGATCAAAGTAGAACATCTTCAGATAAACATTGCTCAGGCTGAGGGAGAGTGGGGAATTTTCAATTTTCTACTCATCCGCAGACTTCCAGTGCTCTATTGCATGTGCCACCTGGGGCTTACTACGGAGACAGCTGGGCATTGTTATGCCTGGACTTGATGCTAACTGCAAGCAGTTAAATTGTGTCCTGGTGGTTTCAGTGATGTTTAATACTGGATTTTAGAAGTAAAAGTTGAGTAGTATAAGATCCATCTGTGGAGCTAGGTCCTAAAGTCTCTGTGTCTTGGTACCCATCTCCTTACCTCACACTGGTATTGGGAAGCCACCGCTTTGGTTGCTGTGAGATGCTCAGAATAGGATACATTTAGAGATAGACAATAAATAGAGGGAGGGTGATGTCATGAACTGTGGAGGAAACATAGCAATGTTTCAAGGAAAATCTGTGCATGGCATAAACATTATGACTTACGTGACCTTTCCTGAGAAAGGTTTCATCCTCCATTGGCTTTTAATTAATTTATTTATTTATACCAGCACATTTTGGAAGTTGCATCCATGTGGCTAGAAAATTGTTTAATCGTCTGGTATTACTTCTGTCACAGTACTTCAGCTAGTTTTGTAACTTGGCAATTTATGTTCACTCCTCTCAAATAACATTTGTGATCCACTGTGACACAAATCACCGCAGATCCATTGGCTTTTCTTGCCTGTGTTATGTTGCTCTGGGACTGCATCAAGATGCATGACCTCTGTATCATCAAATCTAATGGCATAAGGGATCCAAAAACCTGATGATTTCATGATGCTGTTACGTGAGTTTATGTCATGGAAGTCACTAAGGAGACAGTACAGAGCAACTGGAGTACTAGATGGGGGTCAGGGGACATGGTTTCTATTCCTGAATGTTGGAGGCAGTTGCTCAGTCTTATTCATATTCTTCCTTGTTGTTTGTAAAATCTGAAGAATAATTTAAGTCCACATTGGGTAAGATACGCAAATAGAAGACAAGAGATGTATAGCAGCAGTACTATATTCTATAATCGCTTACTGTTTGCAGTGTTCTCTACGATGACAAGGTGGTCAAGAAATGTAACAACTGTAATTCTTTTTTAAAGTAACTGGATAAGAGAAGTATGCAATATCTGAGCACCTGAGCTGAAGTATTTGGGTGATGAGAAGGAAGGTCTGTGAGATGTCACAGCCTTCCTTTAAAGGTTTCATTATATGTTCCTCATTTCTCTAGCAGAAGAAATTAATCCACCCACATACATCAAAGACATAGTAAGGCAACAATTGTACTTACGCTTAGGCAGCAGCTGGAGAGCAAAAGAAGGAATTGGGTGAGTTCAAGTACCTGTAACCATGCAGCCACACAAAGTTCTCTATGCTGATAAAACAGAATAGCAACCATGAGGTGCCAGTGGTGGTGACGGTCATTTGGTAGTGATTATGTCCCTGGGGAGACCTGATGTCTGCAACATTTATAGGACTGGGCTATCTGTCTGAGAGACCATTTATTAAGGTGGCTGTATACAGCTTCCCCAGTCTCTATTTCAAGACTGTATTTATCATGGGACATAGGAAAACTTCATTTTCCTGGAAGACTGTTAGCCTTTATTTACTTGGCTATCAGAGCACACATGAAATGGATACAGGATATGACATGGGTCTGTACACAAGTCCTAGCTGCCTTCTCAGAGAAGCAGCTGAGGTGCTGTTTCTCTCCGTGCTACTGATGTCCTGGCAGCCTTTCTCCAGAGCTCAGCAGCAGCTGGAAAGCAGGGAGTTAGCCCTCAGACAGGCACTCTGGGCTGGGTGGCTAGCAGGGGCAGCACAGCATGGGGCAGAATAGCTGAAGACATGTGAAGGTTGGTACCTCAGCCCTAGAAGGAGACATGAAGGTGCTGGCTGGAAGCCTCAGCAGGGCATAGTTGCATTACATGCTAGTCAGGTTCTGTTTTACTCTTTGCAGAAACATATGACTTTCTCATGAGTAGCCTGCAGGTCAGGAGCAAAAGAAAAGGTGGAGATCAGACTGATTTACATGAGGGGAATGCTAAGAGTAGTCTCTTTCTTGCAACAAGATAGTGTTCTTAGTGTTCTCTTTTTTTTTTTTTTTTCCTTCTCTTAAAGCTTGCTCCTAGGCATAGGCTCAACTCTGCTAAATAATGGCATTACATCATGAGAAAAATTGGTAGATCTAGTTTCTATTCTTTTGGTCTTTCTAGCAATACCTACCTTATATAGTAGATTTTTTTTCCCCTAACTTTTTTCTGACCTAGGGAGAGAAATTATCTAAACAGATAAGACGTACAGAAACTTCTAGCTGTAAGAAAACCAGGGACTCTGCAAGCTTCATTCTTCTGGTGATGTTAAGATCTACACCTTTCAAAATGCTAGCTCTTCTCTACAGAGCAGTCTTGTAAGCTGCTATTGTCAACCTTTCAGAAAACCTCTGTCCTCTTCAATTCACAAATGATAGAAGGAGATATACCTTGGGTATTCTGTTATCTTTTCCAGAAACTTTCATAAGTGCAATTCAAAGAGATGAACCTTCTTTTCATGTGTTGATCCTATTGGATGGAGCCTGGAGTCTGTATCCAACTACCTAAGCTGGAGGAAAAAAATGTAAATTTTCTAAGGCTTTGAAATTCAGCTTCTGAGCTTTCTATGGGAGAACCTGAGCTGTGCAAACATCTGTTACTTCCTGTTGCTGTCAAGAACTTCTGCTGGTTCAAGGTATCATTTATACAGTCTCTTTCGTCCTTTTTTTTTTTTTTTTTGTATCAGGTGTTGAATTCTTATAGCATGTTGCTGCACTTGGTTATTTATTGTTTTCTTCCAAGCACCTTTTCCATTAAAAAAGTTTATGTAAGCGTCAGATCTTGAGATTAATCCCCTCAAAGCCATGAAGTATCAGAAGTCATCTTTTCTGGCAATAGCAACTCATGCAAATCTTATGACAGACCATAAATTTAGATTCCAAAGGTCCATTATTCTCCAAGAGTACTGTTCAACTTTCCTTTGGCCTAAGATTTCCCTACCTTTTCCATCCTTACCAAAACCCTGTTTTATTTCTACATTCTTGGTGAAGTTTTAACTCATTTGTTGCTTAATGAAGCATCTTTTTATAATACACGTGCTGAAAACTGCTGCCCAAAACTGTGAGGTAACCTTCGCTCTCTGTTTAATGGAGGTAGTTTAGATATGTCAGTTAGTTGTCAAAAATGCCTGGTGGACTCAGGCTAACTACCCTAAATCTTAACTGTACTAGTTTTAAAATGACTCAGTATCACCAGATGCAAACTTCTGCTATTGCAAACCTCTGTGAGTCGAGGTTTAGGTATTCTAGGTACTCTCCTATGAAAAGTATGAAGTGGTGCTATCTAGACAATGTTTCGTCTCCCCCACCCCGTTGTGCATATAGATATACTCATTGGAATCTCTAGAGAAGATATAATAATTTCTTCATCCTGTATTCACATTTAGAAATTACTGAACTTACATTTTCTGAACACAGAAATTAGAATATTAGTATGTCAGTGGGCAGATCCTTTAATATATACAGCTGTGAGAATACTGTTGACTTCTGTCCTTCAGGTAGCAGTTACATTATTCATCTACCTCTCTAAATTTTGTGGAAAACTTATGTTAATGCATAACAGACTTCTGAATTCTTAGCACAGAGCCCCGAACTGTGCTTAGCTGTGCTGATAGGCTTTGTCCTTTTTTTTTTTTTTTTTACTGGGGGTATGTTTTGTAGCAATACGGTGATGTTTTGTGACTTTTTTTCTTTTATTTTTTTTAATGCTTCTCAAGAGATCCTGGCTGACATTTCCCTTTGCCTTGGTTATTCACTCTGCAGAGCTCATTATGCAATTTATTCTCCATTGAATTGTGAGCTTTCTCATAGCTGAGAGTCAAGATGACTCAGACAATTTACAGCTGATTCAACAGTAGGAGGTCAATCTTTGTTTCTCCTTTACCCTTTGGGTTCTAGGGATTTATTTTCTGCCTAAGAAGGGCATTATGTATAATCTCTCTCTTGTGTAATTTTCAAGCCCTACCACTTCCTTCTCTCTTCCCCCCACCCACTTCCAGTACCTAAGCAGCTTGTCAACAGTCTTAAAACTTGTAGCCAGTAGGGCGCCTGGCATAGGATGCAGAAACCAGTGGCACATGAATGACAGAACTGCAATTGTATGAATTTGTGGCAATGCTGGAATGCCAACAAGGAATTAAGTGAAAAGCTTTCATGTCTTCCATTGAAGTACAGCCTTTAAAGTCACCACTTCTCAAACTTTTTTTTTTTTGTAACTTTCAAAATATTTTTCTTTCAATCTTTAAATTATTTTTTTCTTTTTGCAATGGACCCATAAGATATTCCACTGAATACACTAAATATGCATACTGGACTCTGCTCTTAGACAAATAAGGTTGTAATGTATAGTGGTATGCTGCTACCAACTTTATTCGTTGGTGCTCATTTGTGTATTTGTCCCTATTCCAAGATTTGTAATCCTGTTTAGGTATGGAGTAAGCTGCCTGATAACTTTATGCTTCAACGTGAAGTGAAACCACACGTAAACAGGGAAGTGCGATATTAAAATGGCGTGCAGATTTGTTTCTAATCATACTGTTATGTATTGTTGATCTCTTCTCCATGATTTAGCTCTTAACATTCTGCATAGCCCCTTAAACACAATATGTAGATCCTGAAAGGAAAAACTACGAAGATTACAGTAGAAACCCCATTAGTAGTAATGATGATGCTAAAATATTCAGCAGGTTTTGGATGATGTTTTAAAGCAATGCCGTGCTTTGAATATCATATGTAAATGTGAACTATCAGAACAGGATTAAATACACACAGTCTTTGGAAGTGAAATTATACAGTGACTTAATAGGAAAAACATAATAAATACATTCTAGCTGAAAACCCCACTTGCACAATATCCTCTACAGCACTCAGTGACTTTTGGATATCCTTGGCTTGCTGTTTTGTGGAAAGTTGTTCTTTCAATTACAGGTATCCCTTTCACTCATTTTGATTTAGGGAAAACTTGTTTTTGATTTCATGGATCATCTGAATTAGGGGTGGTGATTGTTTTTGTTTTCAAATCCTGTATTCCGTTAACTACCGCTGGCTTATGAGCTCGGGTACAACGCAATCCCAACAGGTGACACGAGGAAGTGGGTCTAAGGAAATACATGAGCACTGAAGGTGGGACTAAGTGAATTCCTCAGGCAGTCTTTGTCATTAATTTTTTCCAGAATAGTATAAAGATCATCTAAAAAGCAAGTCTCGTGATTGACTATCCAATAACCTCATTCCCAAAGGAAACAAACAAAATTATTGGACCTTTCAAAATCTTGTTGGGTTCTATATACAGATCATTTGACAAAGAGTATGCAGGGAAATACATCTCCAGAATCTGTGTGCTTTTCCTCTGTTCCAACAGACTCTCTTCCTTGGCAGAAACAGGAAAGTTTGCCTGCTTGGAGTCTGAGCAATACATGGCAATAGCAATACATGCTATTGCCAAATATTGTTCAGCCTTTATTTACTGCACTGTTCATTTAAACTGCTCCTGAACAGAAACTACCTTATATAAAAGTCATTCTTGCACAATTCTTTTCAATTGATAACTTCTGTAGTTCATTTTAGTAACATTTTACAATAAAATATGAATGTACCACAATAGGCATCATTGCTAGACAGGAGTACTCCATTGTTGGAAACAGTCCCCAGAGAGGCTCTGGCTATTTATGTAGTATTTTACTATCAAGAAAAGCAACACATTTTATTTGACAATGCCCTGAAAGATTAAACTTCCAGCCATACCAGGATGGTAAATATTCAGAGAGAAGAGATTTCAACACTAATCATTCACTGGGAGCAATGGAACCGTAAGAGAAAGAACTGATGCTGATGAGAAGTACTAATTGTGCTAATGAAACTTTTAAATATCTTCCACTGACAAGGCAAGCATTGGAAAACTGCTGTTTCTTTGACATGGATAAAGCACGGCAATTCAATAAATGTTCTTTATTTGTAATGTAATCTTCCCAAGCAATTTCTGAGCTTGGCTCTCATAAACCAGTAACACCATAGTAAGCAATTTCACTGTAGCAGATAATTGTTTAAGTTGTTAAGCACTTGTGTAATAGAGAACCAGATGTGAATAAATGTCCTGCATGTAAGGGTTGTGCTAGTCACCCCAGGAAGTACAGAAATGAGCCAGCTCCCCTTCTTTCTTCATCTTCACCTGCTGGTAATGAAAGCAATTGGAGTAGTCAATAACATTAAGTGGGTACTATTTCTCCAGCTTCTCTTAAAGCCTTTTTTGCTTATAAGAAATAGATCAAAGCACAAGAAAGCAGAAGGGAGGATAGTAAGGAGAGCAGAATCCAAGGGAGATAATCTGAGGGAAACTAATCCATGAATGATTTTTTCCAGAATTGTCTTGAAGTCTGAAAAGATTTCTGGGTTCACTATTGCTCTTCTCTCTAATGCGATGACTTTTCTAGCCCTGACCATGAGAAATGTAGAAAGAAGAAATTTTCCATCACTGAGTGAATGCACTGTGACTTACCTCTCCTGTTGGCTGTCCTAGAAGTAGTTCTATACGTGTTGGATAGGAACTTTCCTTTGTCTGTGGGATATTTTTAGTGTGTGTAGGTATATTTTTAGACAGTTTAAGTCTTTAAATCTTTTATGTCATAATTATCCCAATTGGTTTATAAGCTTTAATATTTTATATTTCTTTAAAACTCCCACAGTAGTGATATTTTTTATGAAAGCTGAAATTAAAAGATTATCCAGAAGTATCTATTCATTGTATAGATCTAGTAAGATACAGCTACCAGTGCAGGATTAAACTGCTGTGTATTAACATCAATGAACACTTCTCCTTCCTTTTTTTTTCTTCTATTTTTGGAGAAGAGTTTATGACAAAAGGTCCTCTGTGTTCCGATTTTCACTACCCTTGTTTCCGAAGTTGCTAGTTGCAACATTATTGCAAGAGAGTTGAGATATTAAACAGTGAGTGCGTGATTTAAACCTATGTGCATTATATGCATTTTTTTAGACTCATATGTGATACACCATATGGAGTTTTCCTAAACTTATTGTTGACTTTAGCTGAGTAACTAAAGCCAAGATCATCTGGGAAAAATATGAAATTGTGCCTATTTCTGTGTGCCTATTATTTTTTTGCTAACTGAAATTTTAATTGTTTCTAATGGAATTAAACAGTGGACATTAGGATGCCTAATAAGCTAAATAATTTGCTTAAATCCAATTTGGATACTGTCCTAGTTACTGTAGAAGCAGTATTCAGCATGCTGGATATTGGCATTGCTCAATGATGAAAAGGTTAATGCCATAAAAATGATGTGTCCTGAGATGGTTGTATCTTTTTAGCAACCGCCCACTCCATTTCCCTAAGGTTAGTTTGCATGCCAGCTTAGTGAGAGTCTGATCCTGCAGCCCTTATGTTCTGTCCTCAGATCTCCTACTGCTTTTAATTTCTCTAAATTAACAGAATTTGGGGGGGGGAGAGAGACCAAACACTAATAATATTTTAATGTCTATTTCTGAGATGTACTTCATAGTTACAGCATCACCACAGTGCAGTCACTTCAAAGTAAATGAGCCTTCTGGCAATGTGGACTGAGGAAGAACTGTGTGATGCTGTAAGGCCGTTAGAATAGAATCACTAGGTGGTCTTAAGAGGAAAGACATACTGCTAATAGTTCTGGCAGGTATCAGTTAATCCTCTCCAAGAAGGAGTCCTGAAGATATTTTTTGTTCCTTGAGTGTGTCCCAGTGATAAGTCCTTCTCACTCCTCCACCACTTGCCAGGCCTAGGAAGAGGATCTCATATGTGGCAAGCCACACTGTTTGTGCCTCAAGTTCTCTTCATGGTGTCCCGCTGTCTGTGCAAGTACAATAGTTGCCGCATGAACTGTTGAGCTGCTATGTTTTAATCCTCCTGCCCTGGCAGGAGCCTACAGAATGTCCCAATTACTGCATTTTCCCACAGGAAACCTGTAATTTCAGCTTCTGATGTTCTTGCCAACTTCATAAGTGTACCCTTGCACAATCTCTCTCTTCCCACTTTAATTGTTTTGGACACGTGATGGCTTGCCACTTCCATCTTTTAGTACAGCTTGTCTGGAGTTCAGCTGGTTAGCTAGATGATGAAGGCACTGAATAAGGACTTCTAAAAAGCAGTGATCAAAGCAAAAGACCTGTGCGTTATCTAAACAAGCATCTATTTAATTACACAATAATTTGTCAGTGTCCCCTAGTTGTATCTTAAACTTCAGCTTTAGCTTAGCAATTTCTTGAATATTTTTAGAATATTCAGAATATTTTCTGAATATTCAAAATACTTTCAGACTATTTTTAAATGAGAAACAATCTCAAGTATGTTAGTTTAACTAAGAGCTTGAAAACTTTGGTTATTAATAATTTTAACACCAACGGTGGCAAGTTACCACAAAGGATCTTCAAAAGCTGGTTTATTTACTGCTTCTCTGGCTCTTTATCTTTCCAGCTGCTCCTTGTGATTCAGGATTCACTTCTCAAAGCAGTCAAAGCAGCAAAGGTTCCCTTTTAGAAGGGACTTTTCAAGTGTTGACGTTTATTTTCTTCCTTGCTGCCTTCCTGAGTCTCCTTCTAGTGCTTGTCCGTGTATGTTTTGCCTGGAAGGTGGTTATGGTGTTTAATGATGACCAAATCAAAGGGGAAGCCTCTCAAGTTATTACTATTATTTTTTTTAAGGACCAATCCTGTAACAAGTTTTATATAGCAGCTTATTAGAGCGTGTGTGTGTGTGTATATATATATAAATATATAGGACTCTTTCTCTAGAAAGGGGAAAACTAGCAGATATCTTTGTTGCTACCCGTGTAGGTAAGCAGATGGACAGCTTCACTGTACCAATTCACCAATTTAGAGGAAATAAGATTTTATTTTTAGATATGAATTGCAATAATCAAATGAATTAAAGTAATTGCAGTGAATCACCATTAAAATGGATTGTAGTCATTAAGATTACAAATTTGTGGGTCATAGTAAATCAGCAGTAATTCAGAGAATCGCAGAAAAAAATGGTTTGAAGGGACTCCCAGTGGTCATGTAATCCACCAATTTACTCCGCAGAGGGGTGGCTTCAATATCAGGTTGCTCAGAGCCCAGCCTGGTGAAGTTCTGAATATCTCTAAGGATGGAGATACCTTGATAGAAGGAAAATGGAAAATATCTGGATCGTGATGGGTGGAAGTGCATAGTTCCTCCAATGCTTGTTTTCACCGAATGATCGTACTCTTACAAGTACACTTATGAGGCCTGTTCACACTGCAAGTCATGCTGTAAGCAAAGGTTGTCTCTTTAGTCCTGCTCTGAGCTTAGCCTTGTAGCCACAAGCAGTATTGTAGAGGTGGCTTTCTGCAGCAGGTGGGAGGCTTCTCCAAGTGCAGAGGCATCTGTCCTGCAGTGGGCACCAACCATGCGCCTTTGTGAAACACACCAGTGTGGGAAATGGCTGCAAGGCACATTGTCACTGGTCTGCTGATCGTGTTACTCACTGCTGCGTCACGGGGCTGTACAAATGCTTTTTGTCTCTGTAGCTGTACTTCTTGCCATTAGACTTCAATTTGTCCTCTTCCTAGAGTTTTCTGCCTTTTCTGGTTGCTTATGATCAAGCTGTAAAACAAAGCCTATTTTTCACAGCAAGGATTTGCGTGAAAACATGAATGTAACAGGAATGTCCTCGTGTTGAATGGAAACATGTATTGCATGTACCCTTATAGCTGTCTGGATCATGAATGATGAGGGCTATGCCAGGGAACAGGAGTCCTGGGTGACACAGTATTATGGATTGGGCTTCAGGTATTTTTTTATATTAAAAAATTTCAAAGACAATCATCAGCTCTATTTCTGACTTTATTGAACACCTGTTAGTGATGTATATTGTCTGTAATTCTGTTTGGTAAATTGTTTTTTTTTTTTTTTTTTTTTTTTTCTCCTCTATTAAAACACAGGCTTAAGGTATCCTGAGCTTGCTCTTTGTATGCAGTTCATATACTTTTAATTTTATGAAAGAATGGATAATATCCAACTTGGGAATAGGTTTTCAGGTGTAATGCTAATGAGAAATGTCTGGTATAATTTGTAAGAACATAAGTAGTTCTACCACACAACTGCTTGAGCTTATCCAGAAAGAAACTGTTGCTGAGGATGTATTGGACTGCTGCCAGGATGAGCTGCATACATTTAATGATAGCCAGAGCTGGAAGTATGCAGTGATTATGGCGCATAATTTATGGTATTAGTCTATTTCTCTTTCTCAGTTGAGAGAGCGTTAGTAAGTGGGTTAATTTAATCTTATGTACAGACTTGTGCTTGAAATTGTCTTTGGAGTCTTGTATAATTTACCTGTTCATGATACCACAGTTCAGGGCCAAGCTTGGTTATGGAGAGAGAGAACCGCAAGTTTTAATATGCAGCTGACATTGAATCGATGACTCCTCAGTGTCAGAAGGAAGACCTCACACATCCTTGCAGACTGCCATGCCAATGTGACAGCCTAATATCTTCTGCATGCCTCTGGATGGCTTTTACCTTCTTCACCCTATGTATTTCAGAGTATTTCATTCCCTAGATGAGGAATTAGCAAAAGATAATGACAGCAAGTGTGCAGACCTAACATTTGAAGTTGTACTTCTGTTTAAGCATGCAGTTTAAAAATCAGAGGTTGCATTCATCCAGGTAGAGAGTCCAGGTTGTAAAACATCAACCCTACAAGCATGCAGAGAATGATTTTTTCACACAAGTTTTTCCTGTGAATGAGCAAAGTCTCCTTTAGTTCATATAGAAGTGTATCTGGTAATGTCAGCTGTTGTTCACACATCTGAGTTATGTGTTTATTCTGTGTTTAAAAGCATTGAGTACTGCTATACTCCAGTTCTTATAGGTGGCTAAACTGTAGATGAGAGCAAAAATAACCACAGAAAGGTGGCTGGATTGGCTGAGCATTTGTCTTCATGTCTGTGTACTTTCAGACTGACAAAAGTTTCATACTAACAGAGAATCCTGATGAGTGGGCAAACATTTACTTTAAGCACAGCCCTGTAATGGAGACATACACAATATTTAATTCATGAGTTGTATTAATTGTTCTCACTATTTACAGTAAAAAATATATAAAAGAAGGCAAATTACAGCACAGCAAGACCGCCATATTCAAATGAGTGAAATTAATTCAGTAGTATGTAAAGGGAGTTTTTTGAATTGGTCTGTAAAACCTTCAGGCATTGTGCAGATGTCTGAACTAATTTTGGACTATAGATAAATCTAACTGTACAGATGCATACAGTGTACTGCATCGGGCAGGTCCATGTGATTTTTTTTTTTTCACTTGACTGCTGCACCATGAATAAGTTAGTGCTCTGCTTATGTCAGCTACTGATTCATTAATCTGTTGTATCAATACTCCAAGGTATTGCTGATTAACTCTGAAGGGGGGGAGGTTCCTTCAGCAAAAGAATTGATAAGAAGGTGGGTGAACATTCTGGGTGAATGAGATAAGTATGTTTATTCCTATAACATTGTATATGTATAACATTGCACTACTGAAAATGTTTGCCAATGATGATCACTTTATAGCTGTGGTAACAATTTTGGAAGCTATAGGCTCTTTCCTGGGTTTTATCTTAGGTTCGATTAAATAATCTTTGTTAGTGTATTCAGATGTCAGTGTTTAGTTTCATTTCACACTGACAAAAGAGTATTCTGTATTTTTTTTTTGTTTGTTTTGACAGCATGGTAGTAGAAGTGCTAATACAGGCTTTAGTTTTCAAGATTTACAGGGCTGTGGTACATAACGTGCCTCTGGCATTCCAAATTTGCTGTTCTAACCTATGAGGAACTTGCATGCAATAATACTTTTCCTTAATGTGAAGATAGCAAGCAGTTTTATGAAGACTAATTATCTTATCGATGTAAACACTGACTAGGCAACTAATGTGCTGTGACTGCTACTCATTATATCTAACTCAATCAATTCATTTTTGCCTTGTCCTCCTCCTCATTTGTTTCATCTCCATCTGCTTGTTCCCTCATATACTTGTACTGCATTGTATGAGGTCCCCAAGCTTAGCGGGGCAAAATGTTGCCTCCTTTGGAAATAGGGTCTAGTTCTACATAACACTGCAATACAAATGCAGTATTAATGCTTATGCTACTGCTACCTTGCCTCTTTCTTTTCCTCCCTGTGTGACTCATGAGAAGTATAATTCCTATTTTGGAGCTAGATTAGCGATGTGCAAGTGAAAGTTAAGAGTAAAGTTGATCACGTCTCACTGCAGCCCTTTAAAAGATGTGTGCTAGTCTAAGATAGTCCTCAAAGCTTGTTTCATTATCGTGCAAGTGACATCATCAGAAGCTGGTATTTCTCAGTATGGAATGAATGGCACTTTCAGAGGATGATTCATCCTGCCCTATGTAGTAGAGCTTAGTCACCTACTGGAGTTGTCTCTATATGTGAACTACATGTTAAGACCATATGAAAAGCCTAGTTTAGGTGTTTACTTGTCCGAATCACATCGAGGGTGTTCTGGGGCAAGACCCCATTTCTGATTCTATGCTGTGCTCCACCTCCTAGCAAATGATTTACCTCTTGCATTATAATGGTCCTAGAAACATAAATTTGAGTAGCAGTTTCCCCCGCATTTAGCATTTTAATCACTGTTGGATGAAATTTGTAGAAAAAAAACAATCCTCTATTGCAGATATTCCTTCGCTTCCCTGATTATTCTGTGGTCAATGCTCTTCTAAAGTTTTGATGTAAGTCTCCCTCCTGCTATGTGCCAATTTTGCATGGATAAGCCAGGAGGTCTCTAACAATTCAGTTCATTCTGTCTCTTCCCTGCTGCCGTATTATCAACATAGATGCAATATTCCCTTCTGAGTAGGCTGGTTTAATGTAATATGGAGATGTAACAGAGAAACATCCAGGGGGTTGCCAGATGCTATCACTATGATAAGGCAGGAAAGAGAAAGGTAAAAACAGTGGGATGAATTGATATCAATTCTTGCTCTTCTTCCCACTGGGGAAGCTTTGAGTTGACTATTTCTTTACTGCCTTCTCTCATAGCAATATTTTATGGCTAGAACATTCTGAAAAAAGTGATGATGTAAAGCACATGAAAGGTTAGTGAATTTGTTTTCAAATTGGAAATACGTCTCTTATGAAGGTTGTGATTTCAGAATATTACAAAACATTGAAGTGAAGGTTTCTCTTTGTCTGCACTGCTCTACATTGTGCTTCTTGAGCTGATATTTCACTTAAAATTAAGTAGCAAATGAAAATAAAAGTATTAGGACTATCAGGGGAACTTCTGCTCTGAGATCAGTGGAACTGTTTCCAAGAAAGTTTCAAAACCAGTCTGTCTGTCATCAAAGTTTCAACTGACGATTTTACCAATAGCCTTCTGAAAGAAAATTGTTGGTTCTGGGCTTGTATTTCTACTGTTCTGGTGTCATTGTGTATCACCGATATAAATCGGCAGGGAATACTGTAATTGCGGAATATATTTAGCTGAATGCATTAGTCATGGGGGATTGTGTTCTTGTGCTTCTGTTTTGGTTGGATTTTCATACATGCTTGCATATTTAACTGCACAACCAATAAATATCATGCTCATTATAATATAAAGAGTAGCTCTGGCATTACTTGATCAGCTAACTGCATATTCATGAAGGCAAGCCATTGATGTGCAGGCCATGCTTATAAAGTATGTTTGCAACAATGGGAATTGGCTTATGAAAATTAAAATATTCACATAAAATATTCTCAACATATAAATATGAAAATTAAAATAAATGTATAATAAAATATTAAATATTATCATTTTTTTGCCTTTCATAACACTCCAAGCATTGTTTGGAGGTTGGACCTGTCTTACCTATGCATTCCTAAGCATTTTATAAATTCATTACTGTAACAAATTGTATTCTCCATAGTGCAACAAACAACTTCTATGAAGAGAACAGCAGCAAGCATCAAGTCCATGTATGTTTTTTAACTGGTGCAAGTAAGACAGAGCCTAATCCAAATTTTAAATTATCAGCTACAAGAAACTAAGCCTTTCAGTTCTGAACCAGTCATTTGGCAACATGCAAATAAACTAACATGCCATTAAAAATAGCAAGGGCAATGACAGAACAAGAACTCTTCCCTAGTCTCTTACATGCACTATTAGTGCCTTTGGGAATGCTGCGATGGTTGTGCAGTACTGCCAGAAATACCCATCTAGCACTGTATATAGGCACGGGAGAAAAGAATCTTGTCTCCTTCCAAGCTCTGAGAAATTGTCCATGCAGAACCACTCTGTGTCCCATTTATGTTATTCTGGAAAGTAATAAAACAGATGAACCAATCTGTAGTGTCTGTTAACATGGCAGATAGGAAATCTACGTTAGATTGCATCATCCAGCCTGTGCAGGAATATCTCCAGTCTGATGCAATCCGTTATAAAAGGAGCTATATGATAGCAGATCTTGCAGCTTGGGAGATGTTGCTAATAGTAACAAAAGCAGATAGTAGATGGGCATAAATAACTTTAAACAGCTTTCTCCATGCAATTGTTAGATTGTTTCTCTTAGTCAGATATGCCAATAGGTAAATATTTGGGGGGCAAGAAGGAAAATGCATTCAATATATGCAAATTCACCATTACTAATATCCACTGCAGAAACACAGATCTACAGGGGTTTCAAAGAGGAGGAAAAAAATAAACTTTACCTACTTTCTGCTTTAATTTTTTTTGGCATCTGGTCATCCACCCTGCAGTTGAGCCCCTTGGTATTCGGTGGGGAAACTTGACTACTTTTCTCACATGATGATCTTTGCACTAAAAACTGGAGTTTGGAGAAAGAGAATAATTAATTCCCTTAATTCCTCAGTGAAGCATCAAGTTGACCATTATTTCTGAATGAAAAACAGAGCCTGACATTTATTTATTTATTTTTAAAGTTTTTCATCAATGATCTGAGTCTTCTGTCAATGACGTTGACTTTAAAACTCCTCTGACTTAAATCCTGTGTTCTCTGGTTTGCAGTTCTGATAGCAAGTTCCCCTGTAGTGTCTGAAGCATGGGACACTAGATTCAGCCAAACAGATGTATTCCTGCCTGTTGCACACCATGTATTTGAATGACTGGAAGTCTAAATAGTGTCACTTGTAGAGTAAAAGAGAAGCATGAACAAAGTCTCTCTTCATTGTAATGCCTCTTCAAATTTTTTAATAGTCAATGCTTCATTTAATGGCATTCAATATATACTTGATATAATATTTGTCATGTGTATCTACATAAAAGACAAAGCACTCAAGATACGGATGTGTTTCTGTACAGGCAGAAGTGTTAGCAATTTCTTTTAGCCTTAACAAGGGAAGGCCAAGGGTATTTCTTACGTCTACCAAGGCTGCAGAGAAGAAAGAGCCAGATTCTTCTCTTTATGTTTCCAGACACAGAAGGAGGCGTGGTGGGCCCAGGATGGGATACAGGAAATTCTGGTTTAGAGTATGGAAAAATTATTTTGTGTGTCAGTGGTTGGACATGGAAACTGCTTGTCCAGGGTGGTTGTAGAATCTCTATCCTTTGAGATATTTAAGAGGTGATGACATGGCCCTCAGCGACCTGATCTAACAGGACATGCACTAGCTGGTTAGACTATGTGACCTATAGAGTCTTTCCAAAATCCTTCAGGGATTTTGAAAGTAGCTTCACAGCACTTTGTAAAGCAGGACTTTGTCCTCTAATTCCTATATGCAATGGTTTGTTTGGAATATCTATAAACAGAAGTTGGCTTGTAATAGACAGCAAAATTCAGAAGTATTTTATTAGCTAGATGCTAGAACTTCACAACCCAGGAGTGTACTACTGTACCATAGCCACGGCAAGGCTGGGGTGCTGTCAGTGCTCCTTGGGGGCACCTACCTAAATACAGCTCAAGAGCCAAGTGCAGCTTGCTGCAGTCCCGCTGGTGGCTTTGGCCTGTGGATCAGGCCTCATAAGCTGGCAGTGTGGCTCATAGTGTGCAACCCGCAGGATGAAATTAAGGTTTTTACGTGTATGGTAATGGATAGTAGACTTTGCACTAAAGAAGTGGGGGAAATAAACTCTGTGCTAGGCAGAATTCACCACAAGATGTCTCATGTCTCACTACATATAAATCACAAAGGTATAGAGCTCTCCAGTTACAGCTGGTGAACGCAAGGCAAATGGCATGGTTTGGGTTATTCTGGGGAGTATGCTAAGAACACACAAAAATAGACTTAGAAGTGGAATCCAGACATGAAGAGTGTGTTCTTCAAGAGCCAATTAAAAATAGATACATGGAGACTAACATCACTGAAGGCAAACACAGCTCTCCCAAAGGAGGAGGAAAGTGAACGGTTAAGACTAAAGCACTGCCCTGGAAGAATGATGACCCGTTATAGAACAGGGCCATCCGCTCCCCTTTGCTACTTCACCAGCCTTTAGTGAGTAAGCCAGGGGAAATCTTGCAGGCTGAGGCATCTCTTACAGGCTGTTACCATCCGTAGCACATTTTGGCATGTGGGAGTACCTCTAAGTAACTTCTGAGCCGTTGGCTTTTGGAGGGCAGAGCAGCCCCTGTGCAGGTGGAGCTGTGTCTGCTCTGGCCACCGTGTATTGTCGGGGCTGTGCCCGTGGGGAGTTCTAAGTGGAAGGCTTTTGGGGTCACCTGGGTATTTTCTCCCAGCGCTGAAACCGGCTCTTCTCCTCACCGGGGCTGCTGCTAGGGCCGTTACCGCCTGCTGCCCAGCCGCCCCTTCTCTCTGTGGCCGTTCAGTGCAAGCTTTGCCCACGTCTCCTTCAGCAGCCCCCTGCACCGCAGAGCATCTTTCCACTCAGGCGCCGGCCGAGCCCGAGGTGCGGGGGCGCTGCCGTGGCGCGGAGGGAACGCTCCGCCGGGGCTCCCCGCCGCCTTCCTCCTCCTCCTCCTCCTCCCGGGCCGGGTCCCGGCGGGGCGGAGCGGAGCCGCCCCTCCCGCCGCCGCGCTCCGCCCGCCCGAAGCGGTGCCGGTGCCGGTGGCGGTGGCGGTGCCGGGCCCCCGCCTGCCCCGTCCCCGCCCGCGGTGGGTGCCGCCGGGGAGCGGGGCTGCCGCGGCCGCCGGAGCCCCCCGTCCATGCGAGTGCCCTCTCCTCTCAGCAGCATGCTTTACTTCCAGATGGTGATCATGGCAGGGACCGTGATGCTGGCTTACTACTTCGAGTACACCGACACCTTCGCCGTCAACGTGCAGGGCTTCTTCTGCTACGAGGGCGCCTACCGCAAGCCCTACCCGGGCCCGGAGGACAGCAGCGCCGTGCCCCCGGTGCTCCTCTACTCGCTGACGGCGGGCGTGCCCGTGCTGGTGGTAAGCAGCGCCCCGCGCCGCCGCCCCGGCCGCCGGAGGGATGGGGGCACCGGCCGGGGGGCAACGCCGGCGGGCTCCGGGGAGGGCCGGCGGCCGGGGGGGCTCCGAGCCTCGGCCGCTGCCGCCCCCCGCCGCGGCATTTATTTTTAGCGCCCGTTTATGTAAGGGCCCGGCCGGCTGCTGCCAGCCCTGCCCGGCTGCCGGGGTGCAGCCTCCTTCGAAGCGTGCGGCGGGCACAGGTACGGGGACTACCCAGGGAAGCCCGGCTGCTGGCAACCGTAGGGTGATGCTTCACCGAGCGCTAATTCTTTCTTTTTAAAAAATCCTCTGATGGTTTGTTTGTTTATTATGGAGGTAGTCTGACCTGTGAAAGGAGCAAGGAGCAGTTCTGCTTGATTTAGTCGTTTCTGTATCTCACAGTTACTGAGGGGGGTGCAAACTAAACCTGGGTCTCCAGTTTAGTACGATCTTCTGTCGGTCTTGTTTAAGAAGATTTAGCTAAAATGAGTCTTACTGGTTTTCTTCGCTTTGGGGAAAGAAGAGAATTGCAGAATGTACTATTTGCATTGGCAGGTAATGAGAACATCAGCGTCATTTAATAATCCCTGACCACCCTGTGGAGCAAAGACTTGGGGGAGGGAATGAGATGGGAGTACCGAACCATCAGGGATGGGCTATATACAGGCTCAGCAGGTGCACACAGTTACACATACACAAACTCCCTGTAAAGAGTTTGTTTTAATGAGCTGTTATCATTACAAATCAAAAAACCAAACCCCTTTACAGTAAGAGGAGGCCTCTTAAGGTAGTGGTTATTAGTTTCACCGATTCCTTCTTTTTCAGGAAGTTATCTAAAATGAACAGAAAAGAGAACAGAAAAGAGAACAGAAAGCTTCATCAAGCTAATACTGTGATTAACTGCAGATACTTTTGTTGTGTATCAATGTCTCAGATGGCATCCACTGTGAAATCTCATGCACAGCCTTAGTGTCTGAGACATCAGGCTGTATTGGGATAATTTATAGCAAGTTTTTTTTATTATTAGTATTTTTATTTTTTCCTTCCCTGGGGAATGAACTAACCTTTAGCAAAAGACGTTACATAACTATTTGGTTCAGTTTCCCTTTCTGTTACAGTATCTGTTAGTTGACCATTTTATTTATCTGTTTTCTTGGTCTTTTGAACCCTCAAATTCTGTTGAGATTTTAAAGTGCTTTTTGTTTGCTGGTAGTATTTGTCTGTTGCGTGTGGCATTTGTTGTACTTCTAATTACATTTCTTCTGTTTGGCTTAGGACATTTTATAGAGTATGTCAGATATTTATGATGAGCATACCTTCTTCCTAATGTGTGTCAGCAAAACGGATTGGTAGTTTCCATTCATTTCCTGGGTGTTAGATGATTACGTCAGAAAAATCTCCGAGACATTTTGGCTTGGCAGTCTTGTAATTAGCCTCTCTAAATACCTAGTAATGGAATTTAGCGATAGTTTACTGTTCTTCTTCTCCCTGTTCCACTTCCTCAGGCAAATGAGATGCATTGGTTGGTCAGGGCACAGAAAGTCACATTGCAGGTGACTTTTGCACCTTTTATTTTATTTTGTAAAATGTAGACTTTAGCCTTGGGGAAGTCTCCTGACTTCAATAGCAGTAAATCTAATCATTAACATTATTAAATAAAGAAAAAAAAAAAATCAGGCTACAGACAAAATTCTGTTCTGACTCTCCAAGGGCAATCCTCCCATGCTGGTGTTTCCATGGGATAGCTCTTGCTATCAGGCGGGGTATAAAAATTGACTTTCATTGAACGAAGCAGTGATGATTTCAGATTTTCAGCAGAAGCAGGTTTCTTCACCAAAGCTACTTGTATGCCTTTAGCGGAAGTGAAGCTCCCTTACCAAGATCACACGGGGTGAATTAGATTCTGTTCTATTTCATTTCTATCTCATCTGTGGAGGTTTGAACATATGAGCTGTGTATTTTTTTCCTAAAATTGAAACATGAAAACAAATCTGACAAAGATGTATTTCTGCCTGTAAGGATACAAAGACAAACCTATGGAAAAAATGGATTTATACGAATGAAAATATACTCTTGTTTGCAAAATCACTGTTGTGGAAAATAGTTTATTACATACTATGATTTGTAGGAGTGTTTTTCCAAATTTTCCTCTTCCATTCCATTCTTTTGACATAGTGCTATGTTAATCCAAAGCTTCTAACTAGCTGTACCATTTTGTGTAATATTTATTTATTACTTTCTATTAGCTTGGCATGTGGAGTTAATGCTCTTTCAGGTGCTTTGAAATAGAGCATCAGAAAGTCTTGATGTTCAGGGTTACTAACTTTTTATTGAATTGGGGCTTGTCAAATTGGAGCCAGGATATGCTTCAAGGTAACCCAGGTTCCCTTAATATGACTCAGTGATGGGCTCCTTTGCATTGAATTTTATTCAGGTTGCTCTAGAATGAGAATAATTGGATTTTCCAAGTGACTGTCCTCTTCCCACATACCTGCTGTTCAAAAACTGAAAAAAAAAATAAAGTGCCAGTAGCAGGATCCGTCTTGGTAAGCATCTCATCAGTAATGGGGGTCTTACTGCGGTGAGGCTGGCACACAGCTGCTCATCCCAACTCCTGTGCCACATCTGAGCTTGCTCACCCAAAACTCATGTGCCACATCTGAGGTACAGTAGCAGACTTGTCCAGCCATGCAGTCAGGTGTCCACACACAGGGCAAAAACAGGCACATGCTGAGCCGTAAGTAATGAGCCGGGTCATTTGGCAGGGATGTATCTGCAAGCACCATGCCAATCCTGAAAACTTTTCGGTCAGTCTTTCAAATGGTGCTGCCTGGTAACATGCTCCTGCAGCACTGCTGCCACACTTCTGTTCTCGAGTCCATCCGCTTGGCCTTCCTTTCTGCCCCGTCATCTCAGGGCAGATGCAGCTGGTTGTCAGTCACAGATCTGCAGGATTTTGAGCTGGCAAATGGAGTCCCTGCACAGTAGCAGAGATTGCTTGCTGAACTGTAATGCTTGACTTGCAGGTGCTCTGCTACAGGGAAGTGAAACTGGAGCTAAAGGAAGGGAGTTTCATGCTCTGCACTTGAGGCTTACAGAATTTGTGTATCTATAGTCTTTTGTCAAATATTTCAAATATCCCTTGGGTCATGTAGTAGCTAGAGGGAAGCTAAATTGTTGAGCTATTCACTTCTAAAGCCATTTCTTGTCCATGACTGCTTGAAGTCCCTATAACTTCATAGGTATAACAGCAATTGTAGAAAGCCTGTAGAGAGAGCCAGCAGTCGTTCTGTAGGATGAGAAGAGCTTCTTCCTCTCCCTCTTTCCAGATGGTTTCCAGTCTTTTAAGCAGGATACATTACATCACGGGTTTTCAGTCTGTGTTCTGTGATGGATTATCTCTGAACAGTATATGCATCTGTTAAATCTGTAGCTATGAGTTCTTCCATTGGAGAATTTTGAGGGCCTGAATGTTTTTTTTTTATTTATTGTTATTATTATTTATTTTATTTTTATTTTTTAGGCTGAAAACAAAAGCAGCTTGTCATGTAACAAAACATAGGCTCCATTCCAATGCTAGGCTATTATTTGTGGAAGGTCTCCTCAGTCCTACCTTCAGGCATAGCTAAAGGTGCCTTGAGTGAGTGCATGTGCTTACATCAGCAGGCTTAGGCAGACTAACAGTAAAATGTGCTGCAAAATGGAGAAGGGGTTGAAACTGCTATGAGAAGACTGTACAAACCCTAAGTAGGAGTTTCCGTGGTGGAACACAGACTCCTACAGAGGCGGTACTCGCCGTGTGCTCAGGTCCTCCCATTTGTCTTTGCGGCTCAGGTTGAAAGAGGAGTGCTGTCTGGGCATTCCTGTGCTTTCACTGTCTGCAGCAGAGATAGCTGGAATTCTCAATACCTTTTTTCTTTTAAGTCAAATGTGAGGGTAATGAGCAATGTGCTCTTGATTTGAGTCTACTCAAATATTCAATAAGAAAGAAGTGGTAGCTGAGAGCTCAGTGCTATTTAAGCCATTTCCCAAAGTGCCACTTTTTGCTCAGTAGGCTGGTTGCTTTTTTAGACTTCTTATGACAGATGTAGCTTGGGAAATATACGTCAGTATAATCCTTTTGCTTCCAGTTAGAAATGATTTGTAAAACTGTTTCAGAATCTGGAGAGTGATCAGTTCTGTATTACTGCTTCCTGATAGATCTTAATTTTTACCCCTCTGAAATACTATTACCTGTGCTCAAGGATTCTTGCAATGGCTACATACACTAATATGCATCACATAAAATGGAAAAATATTGAAGTAAACAATTGGTGTAAAAGTCAATGTATAGGACCTATGATGTGTGCTGACTGGTTTATAAAAGCCAGGAGGAGGTAATGACACATTTTCATTAAGATATGTAAACAGTTTTATTATGCTAATGATGTTTGTTTTTATTTCCAAGTAACAAGCAGATGATTATAGCACTTATTCATAAAATACACACTTTTATGTGCTTAGATGAATTCCTAGCATATTCATGTATTCTCTGTAAACCAATTAAAGAGTGATTTGTTTTAGCATAATCCTCTTAATATCATCGCTGAAAAAATATCTGCAATTCAAAGTACTGTATTGTATTTTTTTAAGTAGACTGGATGAATCTTTAAATTGGCGCATCCCAAACAAGGAATGAATGTAAAGAAATCAGACATTCAACCTTCACATTAGCTTTAGTCCGTATTTTTTTTTTTTCCTGACTGAACATTTGAGGAAGGAATTTTGAAGCATGGCAAAAACAGACAGAAGTGAGAAATGTCATGTATCAAATTTACTGTATCCTGATGCTTTCAGGGAAAAAAAAAAAAAAAAAAAAAAAAAAAAGATAATTCTGTGAATAACGAGAAAAAGAAGTTTCCTGCTGAAGGATCAGCACAGTTTTCATGTCTCTCTTTTTTTTTTCTTTAGTGTCTTTGCTGATCTCTTGGTAGATCCAGGCCTGAGCAGCTCAAGGCTGTAGTTGAAGGATGTGCAAAGACCTGAAGATGTGCTGCTTGTTTCCAGCATGTAGATGGGGCTGATATGATTGGGCATATGTCTGTTTTCCTCTTCCTTCTTGAACCTGCTAGTTCCTATTTTCCTTCTTGCACCTATGATTCCATGTGCTGTGGCGTCAGGGACTGATCTGATTTTGCCAGACTGAGTTTTCAAACTGTTCTTGTCAGAGTAGCCTTTAGTTAAGCTGTAGAGTTCACCTTGAAATTACTCTGATGTAACTTAGTGTTGTACATGGAAAAGGATGCTGGCTTGGGGTGAAGGGCTGGGACATCAAAACATTCTGTTATCTCTTTGTTATAACGTAAGGGAAAAACACAACATAAAGTTCTGAAAAAGAAATATTTCTGGAAGTGTCCTCTGGGAATTTGCTGTGCCAGCAATCTGAATTCCCTTCGTACCTGAGAACTTTAATTGCTTTTCATTCCTGACCTCAGGAAAAAAAATCAACACCTTCACAAATGTTTTTTCTATCTATTTTAGGCCAAAATTTTCTGCTGCTTGGCTGATACCAAGTTACTTTAGCTTCTGTGGACACTTTGATACTATTGGAAAAAAACAAAGCATGGGAGCAGAATAGAAGACTTTTCTCCTGTTCTGCTTCTTGAAGTAGAAGTGGTTTCTGTGCATCCTGAAGGAGACTAAGCCGTTCTGTCACTTTGCCAGAAAGAAATCAAGAAAACTTGATAAATAATGCAGGGATACACAGTTGTCAGCAGCTCTGTGTTACAGGGCAAACAAATCTAAGAATATGTAGTGAGGTATTCAAGTGTTCGTTTTTATATGCATCTTCTAGAGCAAAGTAAAGGAATTGGCCAGCAAAAGTGTTCAGTGCGTCCAGCGTTCTTTCCAGGAGCAGTAAGCTCTTTTTCTAGGTATCTAGCGGCAATATTCCCGATAATGTCTTGGGAATTATAATGATAATGCAATGGAAGATTAGAATTACACATCTAGTCTCAAATAAATTGGGTACGCCAATTTTGTCCTCTATAATCAACTAGAAATGGTTTAACTTGTGTGAGGAACTGTCTTCTGCCTCTGGATATGTAACCTGTGTCGGTAGTCCTGGAATATCTTTGAACAAGCATTTATTTGTGTCCTTCTCTTGCTGGCACATTTGACAGCTGTGAAGATGTTACGTGAAGAAGTGATTGCCAGAATACTTTGTTTACTCTGTGATCAAGTTGTTCCTGAAGGGCCCTTTTGTTCTCTGTCTTCATCATCCTCATTCAACCTGTGCACAAGCTCAACTTTTTTCCTTTGGTAGTCTTCTTCCTTCATTTTCACGTTGTTATTATTGCTGCTTTTATTTTTAATGCCCAAAAGTTGGGGACGTAAGAAAACCACTTTTTTTTGGAAGGGAGGAAGGCTGGCAGAAGATGTTGATGCTGAGAGGCTATTTATATCACGTTCTCCCTTTGTGAAGGGATAATTGCACTGCAACTTTACTTAAGAATAAAAAATAAATCACACTGTTAAGGTCTGCAGTAACTTTGTGTACCAGATGTCAGTATTGGCCTTTTGGGGCACATAGCAAGACAAATACGTGGTTTGATTGTCTGGTGCTGTTTTTATCCCAGCATATGACCACTAATCCAACAGAGCTGTAACCAGGAGAAAAATAAAACATTCAGAACCATCATGCGTTTTTTTCCACAATCCTTTATCTGTCTGCCTTCCTCTTGTGCTGTGATGGCTTACATGAACAGTGCCTGCAGAAGTAATGTTTGTACTTCCAATTGAATTTATAATTTCTGCCGTGCTTGCTATGCACACAGCTTACAAACGCTAACAATCTCAGGTCCATATGCTTCATCCCTTGATGGACTCTCTGGATGTAAAGCAGATGTGAACAAGGCGGACAGGGTTCTGTTTGCAACAGCTGAATGCCTGCTTGTCCTATAAATGATGCACTTATGTTTAAGTGAGAAAATGTTAATCCAACTGATCCTGCCCCATATGATTAGGGAATTTGTATGCATTGTTTGTAATCTGAAATAGTAGGCTTGAAGTAATAATCAGTTGCTACATCAAGCGGTTCTTGCGCATTGTACATCATACAGGATTGAAGAGATTGGTGTCCATATGATGCAGAATAAACGACCAGCAAAGTAGAAATGTAAGTAGCTTTAGTTGTGTTTTCAGCCTTAATCAGTGTGATTTATTAAAAAAATATATATGTATACAAAAAAAAATCCTCTACAATGTTCTTGCAGCTTCTCTTGTTTTCATCATGAAAACGTTATTTAGCTAAGGTGTTGTACCATGTAGATTATAAGTAAATAGCCCAGCTGGGGTGGATATACCACATCTTCAGTACTCAGAAAACATCCTGTGGCGCGCTGTTTTAATGATGACTATCCTTTCTGAGTATACTAGTCTTAACACTCATGCATAGTACAACAAACCTGCAGTTGAAGAAGTAGAAAGGCAAAATAGCATTTTCTCTCTCTGATCAGCAGCAGCCTTGCTTTGTTCAGATCACTTCACCTGGCCTGCAGGTGTGAATATAATTATATATAACGTAAAGCACGAAGAAATCTGCGGTAGAAAAATTACAGGATATAATAATGTATTTTAAAAATCTACTTGTAATCTAGTAAATTTTTTAGTACCTCTTTAAAATTGAATCTTGATCCTGGATTCTAGTTCCTGGTTAGGAGGCACCAAAAATCTGAAAAACCAACAAACAATCCCTTGGTTAAACTCTAGTAAAAAATCAGTAAGCTGTGAATTCAACTTCTGCTTACCATTCTGGACAACATACAGCGTTACCTGTAATTTTGCATGTATTTTACTAATGTATCATAATTAACTGCATTTATAATTAATTGTACATTAATATGATAATCATATGAATATGATGAATGATGAATATCATAATTATATGATATCATTATATATCCATGTTATATATAATAATTATATGGTAATCTAATTGTTATGTTATACACGTTTATTAATGTACAATTAATTATAAATGCAATATGAATGCTTTCTAAGGGTTTTCATCTTATGGATAGCATTTTTTCCTTCTCTACAAATATTACTTGTTCCCTGTCAACTATGTAGGGTCAAAGAGTATGTCTGAAAGCTAAACTAATAGCTAAATTAATTGCTAAACTAATTAGAGTATTTCTGGGGGAGAAAAAAATAAAACTAGTAAGAACAGAAGTCAGCCCAACAGTATCCTGTTGTTTTGATTCTTTTTTTTTTTTCTTCTCTATATAACACACCATTTTAAACCATTGGTTGTTTTAAGCTGGTACTTTTCATGCTGTCTCTAAAGGGATCCGAGTCTTTTTTTTTTTTTTTGTCATTCAATCTCTGAATAATATTCTGATAATTTTATCTTGTCACTTTTGTAGTTTGTTTCTTTGTAAACCAAGAATTAAGTACACAAATCAGTACGTGGAACTCAGCTTCACAGGGATTTCTGTGACCTGTCCACACCAATGTAGGGCTCAGACATGACTGAATTAATTCTGCTTGAAGATTTAATTATGGGTCAGCTGAGCTGCAGTAACCAACCACGTGCCAACCTGCAGCCTGTGGGGAGGATGAGGTGAAGTATTTTAGTTTGATCTGCTTTAATTAAGACCAGCCAATGCGTACCGCCTGTTTGGATGTTGCAGGGCAGGCACATGCATGGTCTGATAACGTGGCTCTGCCGACAAGTGGGTGCGCCTGCGGTTGAGCTGCTGCTGGCTGGCGTCTGACCGCCCCGTCAGGCACTTTTAGCACATGCTAGTGGTTTGGTCGTATTTACATAGTTTGAGCTTGGTGTTCAGAGCCTCTCCACATCTCATTTTCTGCTTCTCCTGCTCCTGTGGGTGTCCTTGGACCCATCAGGTGTATCTGGGCTCTGCTACGAGGCTGCTCTCAAGGCTGTGGCTGTTGCGCGTTCAATGGGCGTGAGTCTGAGCCTCTGAGAGGCCCAAGGGAGGAGGCAGGAGCTGGGGCTGCATCATGCCACAAGTGTGCTCGTGTGAGGGATGCTGAGGATAGCCCAGCCGATACGGCCCCCCTTACCAAGCGCTCATGCTTGGCTGATGTCAGCATTTCAGTTACTCACAGGGACTCTTTCCAGAACATTTAGCAAAGGCAGAAGAGATCTGTAGGCAAACTGACCTTGGGGTGTGTAAGTAGTCTGTGGACATTTGCAGCTGGCAGAATGAATGTCCGAAGCTGGGCTGTGAGCTGTGTCAGGCTTTGGCTTGTTAGAAGGATCTGGCCACCCAAGCATGATGTAGATTAAGACTCTACTGCCTTCCTCTCAAGAGGCAATTGTCCAGCGAGGCTTCTCTGTAAAGCGCTTCAAGGTTTATGCATGGAAGGAATTATACAAGAGCTAGGTATGTGCAAATTGTTAAATATCTCGGTATTCTGTGCTACCTAGAACAGTAGGGCTTTCCTGAGATGGAACGATACATGTGAATGAGCATGGTGCTGATTGAGTCTTCTTATGGAGCTGTTTCAAGAGGCAATATTGCAGTTTTACTCAGTATTTCTTTTGTTTATGAATTCAATTGTGATGGCTGTGTGATTTCTACAGTGGAAGAAATCATAAAACAGAGTCTATTTCTGGAAAAAAATATATATATATATATTTAAGTATGTGAGTGTGCATGCACAACATGCAGTCAGAAAACAATCAGATTTAGGTGGCTGATTTATATCCATAATTTAATTTACATTTTTACCCTTGAATGCCAATAGGGGAAAAAAAAATGCCTGAAAGAATTCCTTCACCACGCCAGAATAACTAAGAAGGTTGTTCTGTTACTGAACAGGTGATAGCACCTTCCAACATCGCATACTTTGAACTTTTGTTTCTAGCAAAAGCTTAAATTTCTCAAATAATGAGAGATTACATCCAACACTGATTAAAAACACAATATATATAAATACATTTACATAACAACTATGTATTTTATCAAATACTCCTTTATTGTCTTCACAGAGAAGACAAATGCCAGCTCTTACAAAGCCTGCCTTGAAGAAAGTCGTGTCAAAACTTCACAAGATCTAAAATTGTTAAATAGATTCATTCATCCTTAAAACACTTCTCTCACCACTTGAGCTTTTTTTGGAGATATCTGATAAAGCCAGCAACATGTTTAGTATTATTTTACAGTTCTATGCAAAGGAGTTGCTCCTTGTTAAGGTAAACCAATATGCACTATTTTATGAGTGGAAGGAAATACAGGCACATATTGACGAAGAGTAGCTGGGCTTTTTTTTTCCTTTTTTTTTTTTTTTTTTTTTGGCTTATAGACTGCAGTTAGATTTCAGAATACCATTGCATGCCTAAAAGAGCTGTTTTTATCCTCTGCTGTCTTCACAGCAAAGTATACAATCTCCCCTCTGTCTTGTAGGCATTTCCTGTACTAGGAATTTTTTGCTAAAATTTCCCACTCTTGCTGCTCCTGTTTCAGCTCATTGGCTGCTGTACTAATGAGGGCACTTGGGACTTCCTCCTAATTCAAGCACTGCATTGTGTAAACTCCTGAACAGGGTCAGACAACATAGTGTTGCCAGCTGCACATCTGCAGCCATCTGGATTTGTGGCAAAAGCACTAAAATAGACATTGTGTAGCAGAGGTGAAAGAGTGATGAGAGTGGTGCAAATCATATTTGCACAAAACTGCAAAGTAAATGCCCCAGATTTGATCTGCAGTATATGCAGAATCATTATTGAGATGTTGCTTTTATGTTAATACGTATCAAATAAAGACAAATGGGATATGCTCTGTGAAGAAGCTTGCTGCCTCATTCCCTACAATTGCACTGTTACACAAAGAGATAAATAATCATTAAAGCCTCTGATACTCATAAACAGTTCTCTGCTCCCGCTTCTATGTCTTCATTAAGATTCTGTTTTTAATAAATGTTGCTTGAATATATCCATTTTTTACAATAACCATCTTAAGGAGAAAGAATTGCACACCGTCAAATTACAGCTTTCAAAACTGAAGACAGAGTCAGGATTGTTTTCTGTCTGCGCCTACTAGTTTGGGCGTGCCTAGATGAGGGATTTCTCTTTTCCTTTAAGATCCTTTCTCACTCATCAGCATCTCTCGTGTCCTTTCCTGTGTGTCTTGAAGTCAGTTCAGGGCTGGAACTGTTTCGTTCATTGGGACTGCATGTCATGGAATGCTCAATACAAGGTGTGGTCCCTGTTTTTCTTTGACAGCTTTTGTTTCTTCATTTGTCTGTTGGCTCTCATGGGCACTAGAAATATGGGTTAGCTTACTAGGTAGTTTTACTGCTGTTTTTATGCTGAATGTAAGTATTTTGTACAAGTGACGTGAGAGCTCAGAATGAAGTCACAGTTCTAGATAAATGCTTTGCATGCTATGCCTTTTAAAGTGTTTTAAACTCATTTTTAAATGCCACCTGGATCCTTTGCCATAATTGCAGTGTGAAGACTATAAAGTATCATTTAATAAGAGTGACTTTAAGGTAATACACTTACGAGTGAGCATTACAGTTTTGGATTTTGCTTTCTAACTTGTATGACTTGTTAAAACTCTTTCCCAAACGGGTAGCACTGCTGCCTTCTAAAATTGGTAGGGCTTCCTGGTTTTGCTTTAATATCTTCTTGGGATGAGATTCATAGCTGAAATTGATCTTCCCATTTTGTCTGCAGGATTTTTTTTATATATTTTTTTTCTACAGTGCCATTGATTTTCACAACTAATCCAGACCCTGTTACATTTAGTAGGGATGTTACCTTCAGTTTTTAACTAGAAAAAGGTAATGACCTTAATGTGTGTGTTTGGCTTAAAATAATTGTAGAGGAAGAGAAGGTTATAGAGAGGTAATTATAACTTGAGTGGAGTTATTTACACGCTTTCAAAGAAAGCTATTTTATTGCAAAACTAGTTTTTAATTAAAAAAGTATAAATTTTTTTATTGAGCTATTTACGTAAATTTATCATGAATCATTATAGATCAAATAGCAATGAGCAGTAATAAACCAAAGTCAAGAACAATTACAGGTGTAGGTTTTGCATGCATATATTTTGCCACAGTAAGCCAAAACACATTTTTTTGTGGAGTCTCACAGGTATTAATCATATGTGCAGCCTGTTTTTTCCATAGTCACATTAAAACACCAAGGTGCTTGTACCGGTAGGGTGTTTGGCCCTCTGGTTTCAGTTGCATGATGAGTATGCCATTTCAGTGACAGTGGACTTCCTTCAACTGATCTCAGGAATAATGTCTGCATAACGTAGCTTGCCTTGAGTAGAAGTGAGATAGAAGCAAGGCAGTATGAAAAGCAGGAAATGCAGATAGTGTCCTTCCTCCGAGCCTCTGAGAACAGTTGGCTCCAGACATGTACTGACTGTAAAACCACTAGTCTGTGACCAGAATCTTTAAGAGATGCCTTTTACACGATTAGTTTTTATTGAAACAGGGATGAAAGACCATTTATTTTGCAATTGAATGTTGATCTGGAATAGGAAAATGGAGTTGTGTAGATTACCTAGGGTGTAAAGCATGAAGTTACATAGCTGTTGGAAGTGATTGTTGTTACAGGTAACGTTACCGCTGGTATCGTGCTCATCAAGGAATAATGCTTTCAACATGTAAAGAAGGGTTAAGAAACAAATCTCTCTCAACAGACAGAAAAAAAATATAATATTGCTTTCTTGGATAGCCAAGAAAGTACAAAGGGGTTTTCCAAGGCCAGGCCATAAGGAGACACAGTCTTTTTCACATTTAGCACTTGAAGTCAAATGGAAGACCTAATTGATACGACTGGGTGCAGGGCTGAAAATCACGTTGCAGTGATGCTGTACGGAATTCATCTTCTAATAAGGAAGCTAAATGATAGGGTTTTGAACATGCTTGCTTTTCCTTTGCAAATATTATTTTATTTTAAAGGTTGGAGCTGAGCACCTGAAAAAAAGGTGCTGAAAATTTTGATGTGAAGCTGCTTTTCAAATTCCTTAATGACATAATTACATGAACAGCAACTTTTTTCCGAGTATCACTGATAGATCCAGAGAGTAAAATTAATTGCTCTTTGATCAGATTAAAACTAATCTTCCTAACTAGGTCTGTTTGTTGAGAGAAGTATAGACCTTGGAAACTTTGGATAATGGCATCTTCATTTTTATTTTTTATTTTTTGGCAAAAAGAAAATGAGAAGAATTTAACACTTATATGAACTTCTCATTTAGATAACTTACCTGGTGTATTTCAGCCTGAAATAATTTTACTTTTTGAATATGAATTGATTTTTTAATGCACTTTTAGAAGGCAGGTTTGAATTGATTCTTTTCTCTCCCCATCACCATTTTCAGATCAAAATAACTAGTTTATCTTAGATGATGGGAATTTTCTCTAAATTAATATTTCTTTCTTTTGGATATTATTTTTTAAAAATAGAAAAGCTTTGTTACATCGGAAAAAACAATTCTCACCTAAGTCTTTCACCTACTACCACTTGGAAGGTGTTCATCAAGAAAACTGCTCAGTAATGTGGAACTGTGCCAGCAGTTGGATAGTTGGGAGCCAAGTGCCAGACAGTTCTTTGGCCCCCAACCAGCCATGTTAGCATTTCTTAGCTTGCTTTCCTTGTGTCCTGGCCATTTCTAATCCTCTGAAGAACTACAGTACAGAGCAGCCGGGTACCGTTCACGTCTCGGTAGTACAAAACATTCAGGAGACATGAGTAGGGGACGCGGGGCCGGTGCTTCCCCCTGGAGCCGCTTGCTCACCCCTCTGCAGAGCATCAGATAGTGGACAAGCTGTCACGCCACGGCTCGCCCTCTGCAGTGGTGGCACAAGGCCCTTTTAGCTGCACTCAGAATAGGAGGGGCCTGGTGACTGCTTCTCAAAATGATCTTTTACATAAGCAAACTTTGCTCAGGCGTTGTGTGTAGAATTCCGGCACTGGTGATGGTGCTGCCATGCAGACGCTGCCTGTCAGATGACGCAGGCAAACTCTAGAGGAGAAGAGATTTACACACGTGATCAACTGCTCAGTCAGGAAAAAAGAAAAAAAGAAGGGAAGGGGAGGGAGAAGCCTTTATAGACACTCTACTTAAGCATTTCATTTTTATTGTGATATGATAATAAAATGAATAAGGAGCGACACTGAGAAGTGAGTGACAAAGCTGGCGAGGTCTCTGTGGTTACGTGCCCCCAGGGTTACCTCGAAGCTTGCCAGTTATAACTGCTTGGTTAATATGTGCCTCTCGCTTTCATACGGCATTAACATCATTATGAAATGAGCAACTTATACCTTTGTTACATGCTGACTGTATGCAATGTATCACAGAGCAGTAAAGGATATTTAGCCCTGTCAGAATTAACATTACTGTTTCATGGCGTGTAGCCATGCTGCAAAGAAATCGTTAAATAATATTTCACAATTAAACATATAACCTTATACTGCTATTTTTCTTTTGTAAATGGCCATGAATACCAAGAACTGTATTAAAATTTTGATTTTTTTTAGAAGAGTACATTGTTTAAAAGCAAAATTTACTAGAAAAAGACTTAACTGCCCTCCCTTCTTTTCTTGAGAAAAGCAATTTTTTTCCTATACTTTTCCCTGTATCTTCAGAAGTTGCTATGCAGTATGGTGCTATATCTTCAAGCTGAATGCAAGAGGGATATTTTCTATTTTATCAATAGCAGACAGATTTATCTAAGATTTATTTTTTCATTTTCTTCAAAACTCCTGGTCATTTTTTACTATAGAAAATGTGCTCCTGTGGAAATCAACCCAGGCATTTGCTGTCAGTTTAAGCAAGCAAGAAGCAACGAGAACAAGAAAAACACAAAGAAAATGGCCTCAAGGGAAAGGTCTGCATAATGAACTTGAAATTGCTACTGCTGGAAATACCGTTTCTGCTTTTCCTGCCCAGGCTGTTACCTCACACAGCAATTTTAGCTTAAAGCAGGGAGTGGAGCTTATCTACAGCATCACTGAAGACCAAGGTTTATGCTGCTGGATTTTCCAAACTCTAGAGACCACTGTGCTCCATGGCATGTTGATGGCATTTTTAAAGGGAAAATAGTCCAGGCATAGCCACGGGCTTGCTCAATGGTAAGAAGAAAAGATAATGAACAGGAACAACAAAGCCTATGGAAGTCACATTTTTAAAAGAAATCTACCCCACACTTTTCAAGTGGGGAAACTCGTAAGTGAAAATCATGGGGAGGCCATGCAAAGTAAATGATAACGATTTGCTTGGAGATGCAGAGATAATTGCCAAGATTTTAGTTCAGATTCCCAGCTTCCCTTCTGCCTGTGAAAGTAGTATGAGGAAGTTCATTTTAGATTAAAAGGCAGAATGAGATCTCCCTTACCATGTTATGTCTTGCATATGGTCTCACAGAAGCCTTGGTTAGGGTTTGAACCTTGCCTAAAGGAGAGAAATACAATGAATGAAAAGGAGACATGAGAAGAGAAATTACAGCGCACAGCATTGTCAACAGTTCTTCTCAACTCAAAAGCTTCAGAACACAGATGAATATTTAGTAGTCTTTTTAATGCAATAACTGCTTTTCAGTGTTACTCATCCATCTGAGCAGTTGCTGTAGCTACAGCGTAACCCAGAGAATTGGCAGAAAGGGAACCGTGTATTCTGCCACGTTCCCTGGCCCATATGAAATATTTCATGAATGTTTATATATCCAAAAGCAGATGTTAGCAGGAAAGGCCTCTGAACATGTACACACGAATCCATTTCCTAGACCCAAATGCAGATGGTCATTATTATCAATCTTAGGTTTCAGAACTTTCTTGTTTAAATACGTGAATGCACCCTCAGATATCTTGTCACCAAATGCATATTTAATCCTAACTTGAATCCTGGAGGTTTATAGAAAGTTATGTCATATATGAAAGGGTAGTCCATAAAATAAACCTCATTAGTGGTTTAGTGCTCTAGAAGTGCTGATTTAAGGTCATTAATTTGTATAGGTGCTGACTGTTAAAACTCTTATGTGACTCTAGGGAAAGCTTTTTTAATGGAGTCAGTTTACTGGAAAATCAACAAGGTCAGAGCTGCTCTAGTTGTAATATTTGGAATGAGTCAGGTTTGACATTTCAAGTTGAGAAAACTCTGAATGTAGAACCAAGTGAAGAATATACTGGAAGGATGTTTTGGGGAAGGACAAATTAGATTTTTAAACTGACATGCAGTGCTAAAACTAGGAACAGTTTGCCTGGATTCAGAAAAAATGACTAATATAGAAAAAATCTGAACTTATTTGGGAGGAAGAAATCAACGTAGGGAATCTGTGCAAAACCTTTCAACATCCTGTGCAGTAAACAAGGATAGGGACAGGTATTTTGTATCTAGAACTAAATATATTGCTCGTACAAAGCCACCATAGGAAAAAAAAAAATCAGCTAGTAAGTTAATCAGGAGCTAAGAGGTGAAAGAAGAAGAAATATTAATTTTAGATCTCAGATCTCACTCCTCCTAAGCTGAGTTCCTGTCTGTTGAAAGGGTTGTCACACCACAGAAAGGATATAATTGCCATGGAGATGATTAGAACTTTTCCTATGATTTCGATTTTGCTGTTAAGTCTATGGTTAGTTCTTCTTATCTTTTCTTTTTATGGAAGCATGGAAAATCTGAATGCTAGTTACAAAGCGTGTATTAATACTAAATTCAGGTGATTTTTTTATCTCAGGTCATTTTTTGTTCTTTCTATTGCACTTCATACTGTGAAGCAAGACTAAAGGTATTCTTGGCAGTATCGCAGGGAAGCTGTGGTAGAACAGGGAGCAGACTGCTGTATGTCAGAGCTTAGGCCAGTGCCCATCGGAGAGTACTTCTTGTCTTGCTGTTTTTCGTAGCAGCTATGTACATTGCATTTTTATCTAAGGACTGGGAGAACTATATATATGTGCTTTAGAAAGCCTGTACTTTGTACTGTTACTGTTCAGGTGAAAATTGGTCTTTGTACTTCAGTGCTGTAGCTCTGTGTCAAAAGATTTTCTCAGCCTTTGGGAAGAATGTTCTTTGCTTTTAACAACTGTTAAAATATCCATGAGCTAAGGATTTTAATATATGTTACTCTTCATAAAAACTGTAGTGTTCTACAATAGTATGCACCTGTCAGACAGAAGAAGGTAGAAGATACCTCTAGTATCCTCACTTCTTATTTCACTGCAAATTACATTTCTGTACCTGAATTTTCATAGCTCTGTCCAAAAGGTTGTTGACAGTGCTTTCAGATTCTCCATAGCATTCCCCACTGTCAGTTTTGGACTATTCCAGAAACTCTTTGCCCTGAGACTCACTGAAGAAATGCACAAGTTATTCTCTTGTCCTCAGTGACATTTATTGACTCGTTGCAGATCACATATGGAGTGCGAAGGGCAGTACTGGTCCCTGGGATAGAGGAGATAGAGAAAATATTTCCTCCTGGAATATGCCAGGCATACAAATCACGGTAAAGGGCAGGAGGGAGGTGGCTATTCCTTTCCTCTACTCTCTAGAGCTGACTGTTGCCAGTGGTGCCAGAGAGAAGGGTAAAGGGTTGCACTGGGTCTCCTGGGACTGACTGTGATTGGGGATTTTCCTTCCATTCTGAAACATCAGTAGGCTGATTTCTGAGATGAGCTCTGCTTGTGGAGAAGGCTGGAGGAAGGTAGAACAGCTTATCTGAGCTGCCAGTACAGAAAACACAGAATCTGCATTTATTGCCAAATTCCAGAAGGATTCTATCAAAGTAAAGCCCCAGAAGCATAGAAATGAGTGCCTGTTGTGCTCCGTGGTATATCCCACCCAGATTGCTTCTGAGGGTAGTGCACTAGGCCTGCCATAGCAACTATTTTGTCATTGCTGAATTCTGCCTTGTTCTAAGCCCTTGCACCTGTAAGAGCATTTTTGTTCAACTAAGAACTTGAATACTGATCCCTGCTATTCTTGGAGCGCTGGGTATTCTTCATCCACATCACCATCAAAGATGGGAAATGTAATAAGAGGAAATTGTTGCTAGCAGCAAGGAACCAGATACAACAGATGAAGACAAGTTGTTGGAAGTGACCATCTCTTTTTGGATAACTGAATGAGCAGTTATTCCATTTGCTGACCCCAGCTTCCCTGCAAACCAGAAGGAAAGAACCCTTGGTCATGATCAGCAGATTTAGAGATTCTGCTCAAAGCAGGAGAGTTGGCCGTGCTGGCTTCCCTTTTTCTGGATTCTGCTTTTTCCTAGAGTTTGGAAATCTGCAATAATTGCACTAAAATTTATTGGGTTTGGTGGAAAAAAAAGAAAATCAGTTAAATGAGAATGTTCAGATTGCCTAGTCCCTGATGTTTCAAGAGAGTTGCTGTGACTCAACATAAAAATCTTAGTGTTTCAATTCTCATCTTTATGAATCATATTAGAATTATTTTTTGGTTTTGTTTTGTTTTTCTCATGAGAGCTGTAGGAGTTATTGGGCTGAATTCTCATTATTGTCACAATTTTGATGAACTTGGATTCAAGATTAAGTTACATTTCATAAGTGTACAGATCATTTATAAATTATAGGTGAAAGAGCTGTACTTCTGTATGCAGAAAATTTTCTTGCATCAAAGTAGAGAGTTGTATACTTGTTAGTTCAGGTACTCACATTTCTGTTTCATCCAAAAAGGCCACAAGGATCTAAAGCCAGAGTAAAGTAATAGAAGATGGCTTTTTCTCTGACACACTGAATTTTGCTTGTTAAACGCCACCACAAAGTTATTTTTATTTGTGCCACATTGTTTATGAGAAGCACTTTTCTCCTTTGTGTGTCACAATTTAGCCAGAAGTCATCTGTGTATATTCAAGGGTAACTAAATAAGGTCGTTAATTGCATTCTTCTGGTTGGCAACAAACTGTGTATGAGCCATTTCCCAGTTTTCTTTAAACTGTGTGTTTATTTTTATATATCTATAAACAGTGCTGTCTGTAGAACTGTTCATATCTATAGTGATATACGAAAAAGTTTATAATTTTCTGTTGGGTCAACGGTTTAGAAAACCTAGGCAATTAATCTGATTTGACAACGTTATTTCTTGTATTTGTGTAGCATTTATGCTTTAATTTGCTGCTCTTCGTTCCTGTTTAGCAGTGTGATGTGCCTTTCCGTAAACCTTAATGCTATTCACACAGAAGAGAGAAAGCACCTTTTCCTTAAGCCCCACAGTGAACCAAAGTTAGAATACAGTGGCCGTCTCTATGCTTTTTGATCATACTTGCTCTACCTGCAGAGAGCTTCAATATTAAGCTTAATAATAAAGCTTAATACACGCTTACCATTTGTCCTTGGCTATTAAGGCTGAATACCATAATTGTCATAAGTAAATTCGGAGTCATGTTTTCCCGTACAGGTAAATACGCGTCTTAGAGGGGATGTTTTACATGCACAATCTATATTTTTCTTATTTGTGAGTGCGTGAAAATTTTTAACCAATTGTTTTGTTCATGAGCTATAGACAAGAGAACGGGGTGTAATGAATACAGAACAGGCCATGCTTAATGTTAAAATATCCGTGGCCACACGTTGTTCAAGCTTAAGAAGCAAAGCTAAAGTCAGGCTAGATAAACTTAGGTGGGAAAATATGGAGCAAGCCCTGTTAAGTAACTGGCAAACCAATCCTCTGTTGTGAACTGGAGCTCTGTTGTGAATTTTTCTCTGCGGTCCAAAATCTGGAGCCCACCCATGTGAAGTGCTGAATGTTAGTGAAAGCCATGTCGGAACAGAAAGTGTTCAGCATCTTCCGGGATTGGCTCTTCCTCTGGTCCCCGTACGATGCGTTATGCAGCTTGTTTTTCTTGACCTAATAGTTACTCTTTTTTCCCTCTTCCTGAAAACTAGGTTATGTTTTGTTGATTCCAAGTCCTGGTTATAGAAGTTCATTCTCTCTCAGTGCAAATAAAGTATAGCAAGCCATATGGCCTATTTTCCTCCTAAGCAGATTAGCTTACAGAACTTGGATCACTTATGTTGTGTTTTGTGCTGCTTTGGTTTTGCTTCCTTAAGATGAGATTGCCATCTCTGTAATACTAGTATATTTTATTTGCTGTAATCTGATGTACCATTTTTCTCCCCTTTTTCTCCTCCCCCTAAGATTATCGTTGGAGAAACTGCAGTGTTTTGCCTACAGTTAGCTACAAAGGATTTTGAAAACCAAGAAAAAACAATATTAACTGGAGACTGTTGTTATATAAATCCACTGGTGCGCAGAACCATCAGATTCCTTGGTATGAGCAAAATTCATGTTTCCATTTTCTGAATGATGAGAGTGATCAAATATGTCTTAAATTTGACGTGGGGAAAATAATCAGATAAGCAGTATTTCATGTGTAGTCTTAACTTGGGTGCAATGGCTTCTTTCCTTTGGGGGAGCAAATTAAGTTTCTTGGAATTTTGGATTAAAAAACAGTTGCAGAAACAGCAGGAAGAATAGAAAAAAATGGGACCATGAGAGGCAAAAGACAACTGGTGAGCCCTGACTAGGGTGAAATGGAAAAGGGAAATATCCTTATGCCATATCTATGGTCAGTAGTTTCCTTTTGGTTACACACACATACAGCAGCCAAAGTTGAGGACGTTGGGATATAAATGTATGTCTGAAAGCAAGCCTCATTTAGGTACTTTCCCAGCCTGGAGCATATATTATAATCGACGATAGAGGACTGAATGAAATCCTTGGTCCGCTGAAGTCAGCTCTAACAGCAAAACAAACAAAACACCCCACCCCTCTCCCAACTTCAGTAAATAAGTCATGCTTTCTACTTATTTCATTGGAATTGTAATTTGGGGAGGGAAGTACCACCACAAAGAATGTCTGTTGAATATTCCCAGGTGCTGCTGTTTAATGTGTGCAGGGATGTCATAGCAGGGCTCAGTCTGTCAGTTGTGTGCTTCTCCCTCCTGCTTGTATGGAAGAGAAGCAGCTGGAGCACGAAGCCCTGGGGCAGCTGATCCCCTGTGTGCCCCCGCCGGGGGAGGAAGGAGCGTACAGCTGGGTCTGTCTGCGCAGCGTTTGTGCGACAGCCGTGCCCGCCTTCCGCCAGCACATTGCTCACTGTCACACAGGAGTGCTGGAAGTCACTGAGGGTGAGGCTGTCTTGCGTAGATCCAGAAGGGGAGCGGGAGCGATGCGGAGGAGCTCCTCCTGCTCCCGTTGCTCTGCGCAGGGGCTGTGCAGGCAGTGTCAGTGCTTCCTTCCCTCCTGGTGGGCCCTCCTGGCTCACAGAAGCCAAAAGCAAAGCTGGTGGGAGGGCAGGGATGAACAGCAGCCTTTGCACTGCCAGGCAAGGCATCACTACCCATTAAACTCACAGAAAGCAATGTGGCCACCTATTCTGGGGCAGTGCACACCCCCAGGGCTTGCTGAAAGGGCCCTCCTGTGCAGTGCCTGGGCACAATCCTTTGCTCGCTAGTGTCTAGCTGCCCAGGGTGAACTAATGTTAGTGTGACCTTGCTGACCAGCCAGAATCCCAGAAACCATGCTTGGTAGTCCAGTTTTGCAGAGGAAAAAAACTCAGACCTTTAAAAATGCACATGCTTCTGTGGCATCGTGCCTGCTGTGCTGTGCCTCCATTAACGTCCTCATCCTCATGGTGCCCCGGGAAGCTGGGAACTGCCAGCACTCACGCTATATTCACAGGGAGTTGAAGTATGCGAAGGGCAACTTGATTTGCCTATGGAAATACAGGAAATCTGTAGCTCAGGTGGAATTTGAACACACATCTGCTGGCTTAGTCTCCCAGTCAGAGTGCTGTGTTTGCATTTCTTTCCAGAGCTTGCTTTCTGCTTCCAAAAGGATAGAAAGAGACCTCAGAATAGGAGAAATCTGTTTTCTTTTAAATCATCAGATACATGCGTTCCTTTCTAATGAACAAGAAGTACGTATGCTTAATGCTTTGCTGATGTCTGATTAGAAATATGCTTTAGCATAAGAAGCTCCTCGAATATATACATACTTAGCTCGTTGTGTTGCTATTATGATTAGTATGCCATGCATAGAGTTGTACCCAGTAGCAGGCAGATGAAGACAACTCGTGCATGATAGTATTAAATTATTCAGTACTTATCTTCCTTACAGCTGAGAGAGAAAAGAAAATGTCCAGTATGTGTTACATTTTTTTTCAAGTTACCTCACCACTTAGAGCCTGACTTCTTGGGTTCTGAAACAGATTTTTGGGGTGAAGAATTTGCCTTTCTCACTTCTGTTTAGTGAACATAGGCAAAGGCTAGATGCCAGCAGAGCTAGCTATGCCAAGCAGGTGGAGACACATGGCTAGGGGGCTCAGGAAAGCAGGCTGTTCGTATGAGAGGCGAGCATACTCCCCTGAAGGATGGAGAGAGGTTGGGTGTGTGGGTATGTCTCATGAACGTTTCTGTGGTTGTGTAGGAAATTATAATCTCCAACATCATCCAGGATCTTTAGGGTACAGCCTTGTCTCCGTACACTTCGGAGTTTTTCATGTTCTTAAATGGAAGGAGCTGATTTGTTAACTGTAATAAATATTATAATATGTTGTCCTGGAGTGAAAATGTCAGGATATTTAACTCTTTGTTTCCCTCTTTAGGAATTTACGCATTTGGACTGTTTGCTACGGACATCTTTGTAAATGCTGGACAAGTAGTAACAGGGAATCTTGCACCACATTTCCTTGCACTTTGTAAACCCAACTATACAGCACTTGGATGTAAACAGTATACACAATTCATCAGTAGTGCACACGCCTGTACAGGAAACCCAGACCTTATCATGAAAGCCAGAAAGACATTCCCATCCAAAGAAGCAGCACTAAGCGTATATGCAGCTATGTATCTGGCTGTAAGTATATCGTGCTATTTAATGTCACTATAACTTTGAGAGTGCATGTCTCAAACTACTGGTGGGGGGAGGAATGGATGGAAAAATAAGACAACTATTGACTTTTGGTTTTCTGTATGCAAACCTTCTGTGTGTTACTGTGAAGCCTTTGAGAATTTGATTCATTGACTTCATTCTGACAATTACAGATGTAGTGGTCCTCTGAGCCTTGAAAGCTAAGGAAGTGTCGAGGGCAATGCAGAGGGAGGATAAATTGTTCAGAATGGTTATTGGTGTAGGATAACCAGGTTCTTGGTTTACTTTTTCCCTGTTTCCACAGAATATGGGAACTGTGTTGGGTGGTAAAGAAAAAAGGTAGGGATTATCTGTGACTGGTGGTAGTCCCTTTCTGTGTTTTATCTGAGTACAGATTAGTAGAATTGCACATGGCTTTGGTGGGGTAAAGCAGAAGAGCGGGTACATGTAAGTGTCGGATCTCACAAGTTTCCTGGATCTGTGCGTATCCATAGGTACCAGAATTGATATTTATAGGTACCTCAGTGCTTGGGCTCTTATACTGCATTTAAGTAGGCTACAAGACAGCCCATCCTTTCTTCTGTCTCTCCTCTCTGACACAGGGAGTGATGAGCAGGGCTGGGACAAACTGCTGTTTACTGACTGGCATCAGAGCTGGTGCTGAGGCTATTCAGAAGTGCTGGGAGGCAGGTGAGAGGGCAGTAGCCATGAGTCTTGCTCAGATAACTCAGTGCAATGTTCCCTGGCTTAGTCTGGAGCACACGTTGTTCCTTTCACATGCAGAAGAGCATTTTCTTAGTTGACTGTCCCTGGGGCACCCCTGTGGAAATCTTCCACCTGCTCTGGGCTTGCAGTTGCATTCCTTTATAGCCCACTGGAAGGACCCACGGCTTCCCTCGCAGCGTCAGTGGGGAGCAGGGCAGGCGTGTGCCTGGCTGGCCATGGCAGCAGTCATCCCTTCTGTGCCTCAAGTATTTCAGCAGTGGTCTGTGGGGGGGTGCACGTACCTACATGTGTGCATATGTATATAGATACACACACATATGCACACACACTTGTGTGAGTGTGTATCACTTTTGAGCATATATATTTAATAAACTGCCTTAATTCTTGATGGGTCTGGAAGCTGATACTCGAAACACGGCAAAGATCTCAAACCCATCCACAGGCAGCGTGCCAACGCCGTGCTTCTGGATATGGTTTTAGAGACAGTTGCTTAAAATCTGCAGCCCTGACAGCAACGTTTATCTGAAGTTCCTTGTGGGCAATGCCACCTAGAGATGTGGAGTATCAGTTAGTACTGATGTGTTATCTGCAAGTAAGAGATGAGCAATTAAATTTTATTCTAACTTGAGGCAAGAGTAAGACTCCTAATAGTATTGTCTTTATTTGGGGAGATATCTGAGGCTTTGCTTCACTGAAACATACCTCTAAATTTGGTGCAAGCTATTTTAGAAAATATTCAGCTTTCTACATTTTAATTGCTCCTATTTTTCTCATCCATCTGTAAAGTTGGATTTCCACTGTTGCCATGAGTCACAGTAACTAAAGGAAACCAACTGTTCAGCTGCTGCAGAGCAGAAAGAAAATAGTATTAATACTTTTTTTTTAAAAAAAATTATATATATATATATAAAGTAGGCATTAATAAGGCCTAATACCTAGCATCATGGCTTTTGATATGAGCTACAGTACTTTAAGCAAATTTTATGGTGTCTCTGGTCAATATATGATTAACAACATCAAAAGTGGAAAACAATGTGATCTATTGAATGACTTCATGATCTTTCCGTAACTGTGGAAATGGATATATCCCATGTCACTAGTTTATCACTGCGATACATGACAGTGTCATCACTTAACTAAAGCACTGTGAACTGCTGACAGGATTTGTGAGCTCTTATAGGCTGCCTGAAGAAATTAATTACTATGATGTACCAGCTGAGTGCTAGCCTGAAAGTTTAGGCCCTTGCTGCAATGTTGTCGGAGCCTTTTAAAAAATAATAATAATAAAAAAATCCAGTTGCATTTTTGCAGCTAAAAATACTGTTTGTTTCACACCAGGGAAAGAAATGCAATGTTCTAATATCTGAGGTCATGTCCTTACGCTGTCATGATGTTTATTGGGAAAGTTGGCCTGAATAACAACTTTCTCATCGTTATTCACTGGAGAAGAATATTTAAACAGTAGCCTAGTCTTTGTATGAGCTGTGGTACAAAAGTTATTGAGAGCACAGACATAAAGACCTCCATATACTACTCAGCTAGTAGCATGAGCATATCCTTTCTGATACAAAATGTGCTTTCTTTTTGGTTAACAGAAATATTTGGGGGAGAGGGAGGGATTGTTTTAGAATCCTCCGTGGACATTTCAGCCAGCTGTGTGCAAAATGAAACCAGCTCAAAGACATAAGCAGGCAACAAGCTGATCCAGCGTCCTTGCTTGCTGAGGTGGTGATGTAAACAGCCAGACTGATCAGTCATATCTCACTGATCAGCCCATTTGAAAACAAAACCTATGCTTTATCTAATAATTCCCTGGTCTTGTTCCATGTAAGTGCAGCCATGTCCTTATCACCTAGCATCTGTGCATATTGTCTTGTTAACAATAGCTTTTTTCCATCTAAGTTCTTGAGTTTTCCTTTCCCCCCCTCCCCTCTTTTGTGAGTGGGTGGCTGCTATGGTAACTTTGAATTCCCCTCCTGCTGAAAGTACAGGCTTTTGCAAACAATTGTACTGCTAATATTTAGGCCTCTCTGTAGTGTTTGTCTCCATTGCTTTCTCTCAGGACCTATTGAGACTCAGCAGCTGAAACGTAGAATGGCAGCACTATGGTTAGATGTTTTCTCTACCCTGCTCCAAATGTGAATGCTTTCAAGGATCCATTGCTTACCTTCTTCAGAGTTTTAGGTTTATTTATCCCTAGTGTACCAAAATCTTCATAATAAACCACCATAAATTATTCCAAAATCTCTACCTTAGCTGGCTAAATATTTTCTTAGCTGTCTGCTCAACTCATCTTAGATCTCTGTTGTGTGTGTGTGCTGGAGTTGGGATAATAAGTTGACTGCGTCAGCATTCACTTCTCGTCAGCGTTGCAATTCACCCTTTCTCGGCTGAACATCTGCTGACATAGGTATTGAGGCAAACGTTGTGGGTTTATTAAATAGAATATAATTGTATGAGACACGTTTTAATATGCATAAGCTGACACAGCCTGGACGATTAGAGATATATTTTGAAGCAGCCCTTATGCACATACTTTTTATATTATTATTATTTTTTTTTCTTCTCCACAACTGACACGAGAATGAGAAGTCATGAGTCTTTTTTTGGTAGGATTTTAAAGTGATCTGTGAAGATGTAGTCAATCTATTCCCATGGATTTAAATATGAGACTGTGACTAACAGTTGTCCTTTGTTGCTGCAAACCTAGGGGATTGATCATTGCTGGCTGCAGTTTAAAACAAATTTTGTTTAATTCTACAAAATGTTGCTTTTTCTTACTGCGTTGGATGAGCAGTAGGCAACTAACCTATCCATAGCATCACACTGTACAGCTCTTCGTATATTGGATGCTTCAGACTGGATAGCAGAGTAACATTACAGTTTGGCCTGGGGATTTTTCTAAAGACCTCTGGAGATTTCTTCTCAGTCAGTTCTTCATTACAATTCAGTCACTCAAGATAATGACCTCTGTAGACTGAACTAGTTCTAGTTAATATTTGGGTGTATCTTACGGTCTTGGTAAGTTGAAGAATACCTCTTCCAGTTGCTTAAAATTGCAACTGTGGGGAGTTCTTAGTGGGACACTTCATAGTAAATTCCATAATTTCTAGAACTTTTTTTTCCTTTTGCCAGCCCAGGCCTCTGACTTTGAAACCCAGGTTTCACCAAAGGTCTTCAATAATTACTGCAAAGTGTATCAAGAAAACTGGAGAAGTCTTCAAAAGAACTAAAATAAATAATAATAAAAAAATCTTCAGTGGGCAGTTTTGGTTGCGGTGAGGCCCAGGTGATTTTAAGGATAGGACCGTGGTTTGCTCTGGTAATAATTTGACCAAATAATTCCTTCCAATCAAGGAAGCTGGAGAGCTTTTATATTACCAGGCAGGATTCAAACTAAGCACTGAACTTGGTTGCAAACTACAGCCTAGCCCACTACTTTTCCATGGTTTTGATCTCTTACTATGTCTTTTCTTGTAGCTCTGACAAATGTTGAAAACTGTGCATTCCTCAGGTGGAAGATCTATAACTTATATTACTTGCAGGAGTCTTTTTTTTTTTTTTTTTCCCTTTCTTTTAGTGCTAGTACACTATAAGAGCAAAACAAAACATGGTCATGTTTATTTGGAGCGCTGCCTGGGACAGGTGCCTGTACAGTGATTCCTCCCATTTCTGCTTGTCGCTTCATGAGTCATTTTTCTCTGCCCACTAACAGACTGGTTTGTCCCTTTGTCAGTACCCCCTGACCATCTGCTTTAAGGGGAACCAAAACAGCAAGCATGGAGGGCATCTGCTTCCCAGCTTCCCGGGGCTCAGTCTGAATTGATCAGACAGGACAATTAACCCTCCTCCTGGCTGGTGTGCCCAACCTGATGACTAGCTCCACTCTAACTAAAATGGAAGTCTGGGACCTTGCTACGTTTGTGTCTGTGTCCGGAGCTTTTCTTCCAGAATCAAGAAGAAGAAAGCTACTTAATTATATTTTATTTCTAATGCAAATCAGACCTTTGGCTGAATTGACTGCTTAATAGAAAGTACTAGAGCTGCTAGAGGAAAAGTTTAAAAATTTACATCTGTGAGTCCTGACTTGCAGGATTCAGTGTTTCCGATACAGAGCTTTGAAAATGTGTAGACGTGTCAATGCCCTATTCCAGTAAGAGAAGTTTGCCTTGTTCCTCTTGATTAATTGAATACTGTCTTTAATATCTTGATGGCTGTCCTTTAAAGAAAAGATAAAAATGGTACCTGTGCTGGCAGATCCCTCTGGTTATTGTGAATAATGGACTGGGCATGGCAATCTTGCCTGTGTGCATAGGAAGGGACTTAGCAAATGGGGTCTTTGTTAATCACACGAGGCACAGCATAAGGCTGCAGTTGTTTCTGCTTGCTGAGTTTTTTGTCTGAGTAAAGATTTGAAGGACGTGCTTATTGTAGAAAGAGTTACTGAGACTTTTCTGCAGATCACTCTTCAGTTCAGCTTTGTATTAAAAATGTTGAAGTTTGACTGAAGTACTGAGAATCAACTACTTACATTGTGTTTTGACTTCATAAAAATTGAGATCATCTTCTTGGATGGTGGCTAGGTGTTACAGAACTGAAATACATCACCAAGATCTACCTTAAACAAATTACACCTTTTTAGTTTGATTTTTCCTTCTCAGTAGTCATTTTGAGTGTATTCCCCAAAATAGAATTACATGCAGGGTAGCTTCCTGCCGACTTCCTGTGTCAGCTTCACCCAAGCTATATATGAAATGTGGTATCATTCCTGGGCATTCGAAATACTAGACTATTTTCTCAAGCACCAGCTGTTCTAACGCACAGTGTCGGTGGGGGTAACAGTGGCAGTACCCACAAGTACAGCGAGACTCGCTCGAAGAGAGGGCTGCCGGGTGACTCAGCATGCACTGCCCTGTAGCGTGAGGGAAACCGCTGGGGCCAAAGAGCTGGAAACGAAAGCTGCAGTTATCTTGTCAGCATTCCACGTGGTAAGAGCAACTCACTGAAGAAGAGTTTGCAAAAAAAATTAAGGAACTAAGATGAAAGGATAGTTAGCGAAGGGAGAAACACTATTTCTTAAATGGACTAGGAAGGAGAAGGGATAACTGTGGGTTGGAAATACAACCCTAAACTCTTTTTTTTTCTTTTTTCTTCTTTTTTTTCTTTTCATTTTTTTCATTCTTTTTTTTTTCTTTTTTTCTTTTCTTTTTTTTTTTTTTTTTTTCAAAACTTGGCACTGTTTGCACTAGTTGAAAGCATGCTATTAGTCTGCTGTTTGTCACATAAGGTACAATAATGATGTAATGTGTGTGTTGCGGTATTCTGCCATAATTGTAAGCTGCCTGCTTATGATTTTTTTTCCCCCTATGCCTTGGTTATTTCTCTAGTGTTTTGAACAAAATGACTGGCAGATGTTCTTATCAGAGAAGTTCTGACCACTCCTTCCTTCCTGGAAGTTAAATTACCCTATTTGTAACCACACTTCCTAATATTTTTCTTGACTGGATTATTGCAGCAGTGCCTAACTTGTTAGTGAGCCAATTCAGATGAAGTTTCAGTGAGAAACAAGCCAAAGGACTGCCCATTTGTTAGCCAAAAAGGTACCAGTTTATTAGTGCAGATTCATCTGTTTCCCTTTGCAGTTCAAAGTATTGACATTACACAGTCTGAGTTTCTAGTGAAACCCCATGAAGAAACTTTTATTCTTCAGTCCTAAAACTATAGCACTTTGTCTAAATGTGAAGGATTTAGGGATTTCAGTGGTTTAGCTGCAGAAGGATCTTCTACAGAAAGTAAATAATTTTTTGCCCCCTAAAAAACCTATTCATCTGAAGTATTACTTCTCAGGGTGAAACTTCCAAACAGCCTTAATGCCAAGATTAAATATAAACAGGAGAATGGAAGCTCAGAGCTTTGAAATTCATTTCTGCCATTGGGCCATCAGAATTTGGGAAGCACTGGCTTAAACCCCATAGTCCTTAATGCACCTGCTCTTAGGGCAGAAGGAGCTGCTCTATTGCCACACACCGCTTTTACTTCAGTTGTACTGCACAGGGACAGTTAGACAGCGAGCAGAGCTAGACATCTAAATTTCTTGGAGTTTGTATAGAAGTTTCTGTATTTAGGTTGGTTTATGTGGGGAATTAGTACTAAATATCTTCAGTCGGTGTCTGTGAGGTATGGGGATGTATCCATCCACCATTGGTTGAAACTATTAAGTTCTGTTTATGTAAGCAGATGCTGATATCTAGTTCAATTTTCATTGCTTTTTGACAATGACCTTGGGGTCTCTTCCATCCTAGATGATTCTATGATTCTGTGAAGTCTCTAGTTAATAACACGGAGAAGCCATGTGTGAGGAAGAAAGGCATTTGCTAGTAAAAACAAGGCTTTGATGTAGCACCTTTCAAGAGAAGATCTCTTGCTATTATTGCTAACACCGGGTAATGAAAAGGCAGTCTCTCTCCCTACTTCTCTGCATAAATAAATGTGTAAATTGAGAATGATAGAATTGTCTAATTTGTGTGTTCTTTTGGGGGCTTTTCAGGTTCACGTAAGACATAAAATTGCTGTGGTCTAATTCTTATTCTGTAAGAAGAGTTTCCTCTGAGAAAAGGGTGTGAAGACTTTATCTTGTGTTACACTTTCTTACTTTCTTGGTTCTTTATACCCTTCCACTCTCCAAGTTTCAGAGATTCTCCTCACCAATTAGTAGAATATATTGTCAATCAGTCTTAAACTTTCTTCCTTTCTACTTTTCAGATGTATATCACCAGCACAGTAAAAGCCAGAGGAACAAGGCTTGCAAAACCTGTTCTGTGTTTGGGCTTAATGTGCTTAGCTTTCCTTACTGGAATCAACAGAGTAGCAGAGTATCGAAATCACTGGTCAGATGTAATAGCAGGATTTGTAATTGGAATATCTATAGCAGTATTTTTGGTAAGTGCATATTTGCGTCACTTCTATTGGAAAAATATCTGCATATTGGTTTGTATCTCCTAGCAAGTATTAGTAAACTTGACTTTCCAGACAAAGAGGTGATCCTATTTTTTAAATTATCATTTTCCTTAGATATATTTACATACATTCAGAAACATCAAATAAAGGGTATATCAAATTATCTGTTTTGACTTTCTTGTAAACCAGACTACAGAGTTTCAACCAATAATTTTTGCATCAAGCCCTACTTTAAGCAAGTACATATCCCTCAGAATAACATCTATTCATAATTTAATTTATAAAGCATTAAATGCAGTATAATAATACCTCCACTGAATAAGTTAATAACTTTCTGGCTTTAATTAATCTTCGTGCTCCCTTTGACTTTTTTTTCATACTAATTTGGGCTTAAATTGAAATTCTAAGTTATTCTCAATCAAAAATTCTTGTTTAGCTTCTTCATTTTCTGGAGCTGTGTTGCAATACCAGATCTTTAGTCACAGACCAGTGTCTGTCAGAGAGCTGCCGTTAATCTTTTTATCACCTTCACCAATAACTTCAGTGCAAGACTGTAGAATGGAATAGTCACTCCTGCTTACTGCCTGCAAGTTTGTCTGTCTGACAACTTGTATTAGTACTAAATAGAACTTTGAAATATAACTGATTTTTTTTTTTTCCCATGATATTTCTTTTGATATTGATTCTGGGATCAAGATCTTGATCTCAAGATCTTGGATCTCAAGACTGGCCTTGGCTGTGAACTCACACAGGAATGGCTGAGGTGGGCATTTTCACTCATCTGATAAATGTGAGGGCAGCTTTAGGTCTTCTCTAAAATATACTTTCTGGCACATCCAGTTGCTTCCTTCAACACAAGTTATCCTGGAGCTGTAGTTGTTTTTGCATTTTTAAGTTTTCGTATTGTGTTTGTGCCCCTAAAGTTATAAAATGAAATAGAGCACAAAAGAAATCTGTCCCAGCACGTTTTCTTATATTTAGTGCTGTATTGCACAAATTCATTTAAGTAACATGACATCAAATTTAGTTGTGTTTTGAAGATAATACAGTTGGCAAGCATTGTCTCGGCTGAGGGTCTGTATTAGTAGAAACCCAAACAATCTGCTATATGCCACATTCCCAAATGCCTATGTAAGTGTCACTATTACGTTGCTGGAATGGAGTTTAGATCAAATTATTTAGTGATCCTTGCCTTCTTATCTTCCATTTCTCACTCTCCATTTGAGAAATTTTTTGCTGGTCAAAAGAGTTCTGTACCATTCTTTGATGGTACAGGCCCTTCAAAGGCATTTAAGGTTATTACCATATTCTGCTGCACATGCTCTGGATGTTGATTCATTCATATAAATTGCTAATAAATAATATTATATTATTTAGCTTCAGTAATGTATTTGCTTTTAAGAGGGCTTTTTGGTTCTGTGATGATGCATGTATCAAAAAAATACTTAAATCTTTTGATATGAAATATTAATTAAGAATTTTCTGTAAAACATGAACTTCATATTTCTGTGTTTCTATTGTAAGCTGTGACTAAAGCGAGTGTCAGTTCTGCCTAATTATGGATGTCATGATCAAAGCTGAAAAAATGAGTTGTTCCTTAGCTATTCTGTTTACCTTCTCATCTCTTCTAGGTTGTTTGTGTGGTAAATAACTTCAGAGGACGTCAGCCAGAACATGAACATTCTCATATGGCTAATCTGGCCCAGATGCCCATGATCAGCATACCCCGAGTAGAAAGCCCTTTAGAAAAGGTAATGTCTGACTTTTTAAAAAATGTGACTCAAAAATATGATTTTAGGTAAGAACATACTAGCCATAGTCTCCTGGGTATGCATATGTTTTGCATGAGTAAGTACTGTGCTGTTTTTAAAATTTATTTTAGTTTGTTGTAATAAAAATTTCTGGTTTTGCAAAGATGATGTTATGCTATGCAAATGGTAAGGCTATAGGTAAGGCTATGTCTGAATAATTCTTTGAGCAAACAAGCCCTGAAATAGCATAATCAAATAAAGAAAATATTTTAGGTATTTTTACTAGAAGGAAAGTTAGAGCTACTAATGCAAATTCTTAACACAATTCTACTTTCTAATGACTCTACCTGTCATTAAAACATCTTCTGTTATGCCTGTGTTTCAAGATAGTAAACAATTCTACTCTGTTCAGGGCACCAAAAGTATGTTTCTATGGCATTCTTGTAAACCCATATTACCACTGATAATTTTTCATATTAAAGCAAGAAGAAATGTTTTTAACCACTTCCCAGACTGGGTTAGTCACTTCAAAGTGGTAGAAGTTGTCCTTTAATAAGAATTGCTGCTAGCCCTAGGTTTGTTATTTATTTCCTTGAAGGGAAAGATTTCTTATCAGAATAATCTAACATGCCTTTTTGAACCAAATGTGTCTAAGCGACTTCTGCTGATATTTTGTCATAAGGAGGTCACAGTATCATTTGCTTGAACAAGCATTTAGATGATGAATGTGTATCTTCAAAATAGTCCATTCTGTAAGCTCCCTGTAAAATGTCAGAACAAAACAAGGTGTCAGTTGGCCTAGGACATACCATATTAATAAGCATGTCTTATTGATGTGCTAGGGTTTCCTACGATAAAAAAAATAAAAATAAAAAAAATGTGCAGCTCAAAAGCCGTCACAGATCATAAATGTATATTTTCTGCAGATTCTACTTATCAGAGCAGTAGTTTGGCTGCTGAATTTTCTATTTTTATATTTTCTGGGAATAAAGACCTCATGTTATTTTAATGTTTCTAGTTGATTTGACACCTTCTTATCCATGACAAAAAATGTTATTTTTCTAATACTAGGCCTAGGCAAGACTGAGACGATGTGGGGAAAGCTATGGGAAGGGTGGCTGCAGGAATAATATTTGCCCTGCTTGAGGATGACCTCTGTTATTTGCAAACAGCCCAGAACTGTATTATATGAATGGGAGTCTTTCCCTGTGAACACTCATTCCCATGGTAGTGGAGGGCAGCTGTTTGTCACAGGACTTCTCTCTGGATAGGGGACTGCCAGCAAGGTGTTACATTTGGTGAGATCTCAGTGTATGGCTTCATCTTTCTCTATTGCAAAGCATTTCTTCTTTCTAGACAGAGAAGATGAGATGGGAGGATGATTGTGTAGAGACTTTGTGTTAGGAAATGCTTTCTTCTGTTTCCACACTCAGAAAGTTTGAGTGGGAATTAGCAAATAATTGATGTGAAATCTACTTTTTTTTTTTTTTTTTTTTTCCCCTGAGTGCTGCAGGTGGTGAGGTGTGGTTTGTTTGTTGTTTTTGTTTAAATGGTTAGTCTGTAGTTTTGGATCTAATCCAGACCCTATTAAATGAAAGTCACTAGGAATAATACTTACGTGAAACTAGGGTCTAAAGTGAGCCATCTCAATTAACTACCATCACTGGAAGAATTATTAACATAGTCTTTACTTTTTCACTATTGTTTTATTTTACATCCTTCATTCTCCTGTAGAAAGAGATTGGTGCTAGATGATTTGTGTGATATTTTGCCATGTGCAAATTAGTTTTCACTATATTTCAGTTAGGGCTGTTTTAATTCCACATTCTGAGTGTGTATACATTCCTATTTGGCATATTTTAGATATGTTTTTCTTTATTCTCAGTCTGCAAGCTCCTGTGGCAGTGTTAAAACCAACTTACTGTCATAAATTAGCTATTAAGAGTAACAGATCCTGACCGACTGAAGTTGTTATGGGCTAAAGGAGTGCTGGGGTGAAGTAATGCAGCTCTGTTAGTGGTATTTAAAAACGATAATCATATGGGCATTTGGGAACAAGCAATTTAAAGATGCTGTCCTAAAGAATGACTTCATTAGAAATCTGTACTAGATGGGACCTCTCTCATTGCAATTGTTTTAAATTCACCCACAAATGAATAAGCACGTGGTACGTGGCATAATACACCGACCTGGAAACACTATTTTTCTGTTTCCAGATCTGCTACTTGTCTGTTGCAGTGTGTTTTTTTTTTTTTTTTTTTTTTGTTTTGTTTTGTTTTGTTTTTCCTGCTGGAGAACCTTTGTGCTTGGCATGCTCTCTGTGCTGCCACTGTCTGAGCTCTGGTGGAGGTCTAGAGCCACATACGAAGTGCACTTTAAGCAGGAATATGTGTACTTGAAGTATGCTGAATTGGGATTCTGCTGGTTAAGGGTAGACCACTGTTTGCATGATACTTCTGTTTAGTTGTGGTGCATGCAGATGACGAAGCTGTTCTGCATGGGTACCCACTTCTTATGCACTCAAATAAAATATAGTTGCAGTGTCTCCTTGAAGAATCCTTGCCAGAGCTGGCTCAGCAGCGCAGACTTATTGCTTTCACCTTAACTACACTCATCCATGGAATTAATGAAAAGATTGAAAGCCAAGAAACCTCATCACTCACCCATCTGCTCTTTTTTCTCTTCTGTCTCTGACCTTCATCTCTTGTAAAGTAACTTGAGTTTGTCGGCAGGCCCTCTGCTACAGGGGGGCAGACCTCTTCCCACCACAGTCAAGGTTAGAGACAATTGTTTTTTCTGTTATAAGGGTTGCTGGGAAATAGGGATGTTCTGGGTGGCACCCAGAAGCGTTTAAAGTCTACCATCATCCAGTGCAGTTACAAACTTTTCCCTGTTTCAGGGGAGACTGACACCTTATTGTTTCATGCTGAAGTCACCTGAAATTGGCTAGGGCTTACAGAAGGCTGGTACATGTCTTGTAGTAGCTGCTGACCACGCTAGACTTTTTCTTAGAGGTATTCTACCTTTGAAAAAATCAAATACAAAGGAAATATGGAGCGTTTTAGGATGAATTGAAGCAGTAGATAAAATTCTGAGGTTAAGAAGAAAAAAGAAAGTGTTGGGTTAGGATAGGCACTATAATTCATATCCTATCGCATGAGATCGCTGTCTGATCAACAGTGCTCTCTTCATCTGTTCGATATTATTTATTTGCACAGTACTCTGTTCAACTGCTGAGCTGAGTTTATCCCTAAAGCCTCTGTTTGGCATCCCCTCGTGGTGTTACTTCTGTCTACAATGCCTAAACCACATCCCCAGACACAACCGCTGCTTTTTTACGGTGTGCTCCATCCATGTGAGACTGCTTGTACTCCACCCACAGGACTGACTCTCTAGCAGACTGTGAACAAGAAACAGGTAGTTTACAGTCGTTTTACCTTTACAGACAGGCCGGTGGTGGTTGTTTTTTGAGACACAGTCACTTTTAAGTTTTAGTGATGATAAGTAGTTGGCATTCCTCTCACAATATATGACATTCTTGTTGCCTATCATACGAATTACTAGTGATTGTCAGGACTAATAGTCTCAAAGCTCTTATGGAGTTTGGCACTCTAATTCTTGTTGTATCGTGTATGTGCCAAAGGTTAGGGTGGAGATGAAACATTTTAATTAAGTATAGATATTGTCCTGGATCCCTCTTAAATTAGATTTCCAAAACTATGGAAGCTTTTTTCCTTCTATAATGTGTTTTGTGTTTACTCCAACTTGATTGTTCATGAGATACAGAGGCCTTAAGCATTTTGGCACTAAGGGATCTTTCGCTGGTGTGTGTGCTTGTCTACGCGCAGCGTGGCAGGGGAGTCCGCTCTGGTCCCTGCGGCTCTCTAGTGAGACTGATGGCTCCTCACTGAACTCCCAGGTTAAATGCAAAACATGAGGATGTTTTAGGTCATTGTGCTATGATAGAATGGGAGAGAGGGTTTGTGTCTATTTTTATTGCTCCAAAATATTTTAGTTGAGAAGTATCCAAATACTGCTGTGCTGCGTGTCCACAATTGTACATAGGTATCCCCACAGGCAGTGTTTTAGTACATGCATGTGTGATTTCAGGACAGCTTGACAGGAGCTCATGTGCTTACATTAGCCTGTGGGCAGGTTTTCAAGCTTCTGTTGTCATAATGGTTCTCTTGATAATACGTTATGTTAAAGGAGACACAATAAAACACTGTTTCACACACAGAAACACATACCCAGGAGAGGCAGCTGAGCAATTTTGTTCCAATCTTAAAAACTTGAGTAGGACATGAACACAAATCTTTCTGCTTCGATCTGGTTGTAGGGGATTGTAAAAGAATTCTCTTTATTTGAATGCAAACTGTGATCACAACATCTAACTTTCAATAAAATATTTAAGCATAGGAAATGGAACAATATATTCAGTGTGACCTCCTCAAATGTACATGTTGTAGGTGTTAAAGAATCAAGGTATTAGTAACAACCAAGAAGATCCTTTGCAACAAAACTCCTTCAAAGCACGCATCATTAGGTTCCTCTCCTGGATATCAGGAATGGACCATTTTGACCATCGTCACATAAGGCAATAAACATGTGTGCAAGGGTGCACTTAAGTGTTTGTGGATGGAATTAAAACAATGTGTGATGGCAGCGTTCTGTGCAGGTCTGCAGTGTTTTAGATGGGGAGTTTCACTTGAACTCATTCTTTTCTCTAAAAATGTGGCTTGTCCAGTAAAAGCATAAAATAAGCTTTGCTGACCAGGAGAATTTTATGGTAATTAAAATATAGTTGTTACTGTTTTTGCCAGAACTTCTACAGTGTGGTTTTCCTATTAACAAACGCTACTGCATGAAGAACTACAAACAATTTTTCATATTCCTGTTTTCAAAAATAGAAGAATCTTTAAGATGATGACTATTTCTGATTATATGTAATTGTATCAATGAGAACAGAACAGAATTTTCAGATTAAAAATGTTAAATATAATGAAAACTGCAAATCAGAAAGAAACTTGATATGGACTTTTTCAATTATTTAACATTATCCAGATATGGATAACTTCCCCCAGAAACCTGCACTCATAGCTTAGCCTTTTAGCCTTTCATTTTTCTGTTAGTGGTGTGAGAGCATGGTTATGAAGCATGCTTTTCTTGCGGTGCTGACACCAAGCTGATGCTGTCAATTTAGAATGAATAATACAAAATCTGGTGTGCCTGTCTGTGAAACTGCTGCTTGTGAGCAGCCCCTCAGCATGCTCTAATTCTTTTGAGTGCTGTAGGTGAAATCATTTCCCTTGAAACTGGAGAAGCTGAGGTCTTTTGTGTGTGTTTTTTGTTTTTGGTGGTTTTTTTTTTTTTACTTGTCTCTTGCATTTGTGGAAATCTTTGGCTGACAGTGATTAGTATCTCACAGTGAACTCTGTCACAGTGCATCTGAGCAGAAGATGGATGCTGGTTTGTTTGTTTGTTTGCTTTCCTGTGAACTGTCTCAGCAAAGCTTATTTGTAGTTTTGCATGAGAAGGTACCATATGAAGAAGCGTGAGTACATGGTTCCATGAATCAGTATCAGTGATTTTTGCCATTAGAAAGTCATTAATTTTGACCTAGTTATGCATCATCCTGCTGAACCCATTGGAAGTGAATCGACAAATCTTCACTAGAGTCCAAGTCAATTGCTGCGTGACTGGGAGCTTAGCATTTCTCTCCAAGAGTTTATTGAGGAAGGTGGATTTTCTTCTGTGTGATTCTGTGCTGTGCTTTGCATATGCTTCCATGGATGGGGACCTGCTCGTTTTGAAAGTAGCGATGGCAGGAGTGAGAACCACATTCACCTTACAAAATAATTACCAAACCATGAGTTAATGGCACTCAAAAGACCGTTTGGTTCCTGCATCACTGGCAAATGTATGCCATTTAGAGAAAGGAACACGATGTGAAAGAATTAATTAGAATAAGTAACAAGAAAAATATATTTTTCTTTAATTCCTCATTTTTAACTATCTTGGTTATCAAATAAGTGAATAAGTTTAGACTGTTGCTAGCTTAAGTTGACAGGATAATTTGGGGATCTAAATGAAAATAAAGTAAATACAATGGAGAAAATGGTGTAATGTCCTCATAGCAATTCCAGACTCATGGAGGTTGCCCAATGCATCCTCTTTCCTCTGCTGGAAGCAGAAGATGGCCAACAACTGAAATGCTTTGAAATGCTTATGTTTTATTTTCCAATTAGGAAATCAAATTTTGCTTTTATTCTTCACTGTCAGAATCTGTAAACACTGACTAATGTCTAATATTGTTTACTGAAAACACTTTCACAGAATGTCGCATGCTGATTATTTTCTTTCCCGATACTTTTAAAAAAATCTGCTGTCTATGGTTTAATCATTGTTATTCATTTAAAGTATATTCATTCTGCTTTGGAGAAAAAAAGTACATGGTTAGTATTTGGTGTTCTTCACTTGTGAAAGCTGTCACAAAACGCAGTAAGGATGCTTCTAGAGCTAAAATCCTTAGTACGCAAAGGAGAAAAAAAAAAAAAAAAGCTCCTCCTCCTGGCCACAGTCCGGTCACGGCACAGGGAGAGGAGCAAACTGCCAGCTTGCAGGGACAGGGCCATAAGAGGCAGCTCTCCCATGCCCCCGGTCGGGGTTGCACGTAGATTCTTTTCTGAAGTGTGAAAATCGAAGACACCCGTCCCCCTTACCCCTGGCTCTCTGCAGACTGCTAGGCAGATATCCAGGCATTTCAAGGAAGAAATGAGAAATATAAACCTTTGTGGTGGCCACTGCACTTCCTATGGTGTGGGAGTTTCTGAGGGCCTTAGAACAACTTCCCTTAAGTAAGAAATTGGAGGTAAATCCCAGTCTCTGACAGTTATCTAAATCCCTGCTTTCTTCTCAACTTGCCTCTGCCTCCTCTCTTCTCCTGACTTTGGCCTGCTCCAGGTGGTGAGGGAAGGTGAAGAGGGACGGTGATGAGGGAGGTCTGCAGCGCTCTGTGTGGTTGCAATTCCTTCTGGGCACCCTGGGGCTGAAGAAGAAACGTGGCTTAAAATGGAGACACCCCTTATTCCTTTTACGTATTGCATGTTTAAAAACCAGCCAAACAAAAAGACCAAACTGGTGGCAATCAAGGATACTGTGTACCTGCAGGCAGCATATGGTTCCTTTGGATCCTGCATATTCCTACCCATTTGAGTCTTCCTCTACCAAATTTCTGCAGAGGCACTTGCTTAGGTTGGAGCAAGAAAAAGCAGCAAAGCTCTTTGGGATTCTAACAGCTTTACTGTGCAGTCACATGTAGTTTCCTGAGACACACGTTTGAGTTCATAGGGATTGTGCCGTTGAAGGAAACAGGCCAACATTGCAAGTGGAGAGGCCGCTAGTGATTCTGAAGAAACTTTGAATACAGGGTCTCAGCTGTTGAGTGCTGTTTTGTTGTAGCACTTCGCTACTTCCTTCCATGCTATCAAGCTCACGGGGAGCAATTTGCATTTTTTTTTTTAAAGCAACATTGAAGTTGTTTTAACACTGAAATAGAACATTATAATCTGCCAGAAACAGTCATTTTCATTTTGCTTTCAATTATGAATATTTTACCAACAGAACTCCAGCTAATTCTATTATTCACATTATTTAATTAAAAAATACATGTAAACCTAAAATACTGTAGATCCATCACACCTAATTGCTTTGTTCGGTGTAGTTACATGTGCAGTCTTCCAGCACGTAACCAAACTTGGCTATAGGAGTGAGTGAGAGCACTGCGGTGAAAAAGCTTTATTTAAATCACCCTGCAATACTCTGCAAGCATAAGGCTGTCCCTAAAGCAGGAGGTGCAACAGTTTTCACAATGGTGCCTGATGTCTACCTGTGTGGTTTCTGCGTTTTTATTTGTTTCTTTTTTTCCTTTAACTCACAGAACCACATCACGGCCTTTGCAGAAGTCACATGATGTTGACGCTGATGTATATTCACTCCATTGGACTTCATCTCTTTTCACAGCCCACTCACGATAATTGCAGTGTATCAAAAATATGAAATTTTTAGAAGTCCTCTTTCTGACTTGATTTTTACGTCATTAAAACGATACCTACATTTTGAAGAATTCTTAAATATTAGAACGTCACTTTGCTTTCTAGAAAAAATATTAACTATTTACTTTTTGATGGAATGGGACAAACCGAGCACTAATTATATTTATCTGACAATACCCTCTATTTTGGCTTCTTGTTTTTTAATGATTCATGCACCTATTCCAACAGAACTTCATACTTTGTTTTGAATTTGATTTTTAAAATCTGCATTTTTAATTCAGCATGAACTTGTTTCCATTTGAGGCGGTTTTAGTGTATAAAAACTAGAAAAATATTATGTTCTGTATGAAAATGCTGTTTGCACATTGTAGTACGCTGTATTCCATGTAAGATATCATTCAAACAATATGTTATATGTAAGACTGGTGCTTCTGCTTTTGAAGAGAAAAAAAAATGCCAATTTTTACTGTAATAAGTATTGTATCATAATTAAAGGTTTATTTATTTGGATATTTTCCTGACATAATTGTAGTTGAATTGTTGTTTTGTAGTTCTTGAATGTCTTGAATGATATATATGTATCTAGGTTAAAAGAAATGAAAATAATATAGAAATTTTGATCATTGATATATTCTTTATAACTAATGCTATCCCATGAAAGGTTAAGGGCTCCATTCTTAGCTCAGCATATCTGATAGGAAGCCCTGCTAATCATAGATCACTTAAACGAATTACTCAAGGAAGCCTGCATCTTCTCCTCATATTTGTTGCACAGACAGATATTATGCTGGGAGAATGGGGTGCTAAGACAGGAAGAGGGTCACAGACTTAGAGAGGAAAAGTGTTTCTGCTCTCCATTTTCACATTGGAGCATTCATGGAAAAGTGGAAATGACTGCATTAGTTTACTTCAGATGAATAGACCAGGACAGGCAGAATTTATCTCTAGGAATCTCTCTATCCCTGTTTACTTTTCAGGGCCATATTCTTGCAAAAAATCCTCTGTCAGTTTTTATGGTACTGACAGATACTTTTTTTTCTTCAACATCAGGTGATGTTATCATATCGCTGTTATCACTGTGAAAAATCAAATTGAGCCACCCCTTCAAAAGACAGCCTAGCTGACTATTCATAGTGAAGTTGTCCTATAAAAAATAAGAACCAAATGGATTTGAATCCTGTAGATGCTAAAGATACTCTCAACTTCTGCCAGAAAGTTTTCCTTTGGCAACAGAAGTTCTGACGCTAGCACTATAGACACATTGAGAACAGTAACGTTCTGTGTGCTCTGTTGAAACAAGTATAGCATTCTAGGCCTTAAATTTTCCATAATTCAGTGCATTTCCTGTGCATTAATCATTGGTAGAAGATGTTTGAAACATATGACTGTAGAATTGGGTATATATTTTTCTATGTTGAATTTTAATGCATTCCTGTATAGTAACACATAGTTCTTATTTTTATTTTAATCTGTTTTAACTAAAATGCAACTACTTAAATATTGCTTGGCAAGCAGGGCAAGGCCAAGTTGTCTTTGAGTGCAATAGAGTATATCCCATGAAGTTGTCATGCTAAGCTGAGAATTAGAGAACAAAGAAATAAATCAGTGGGGAAAAAGTCCTAGAATAGAGCCCTTAGCTACAATAATGTTACTTAGGTGATTGAAGATCTACCTTTATTAGACTACCAACTGTGTTTACAAAACTGTAGTAGGTCCAAAGTTTGTATCACCGTGTTAGGCACACTTACCCTTCTCCTAGTTTAGCTATTTAGGGTCCAAGGTACTAATGATTTTTGTGTGCAGGTTTAAATGAAATCCTCACTCATTTTTGCATGGTAGCAAACCTACATTTTTTTTTTTACTATCTGATTTATAAGATTACCAAGAGATTCTTTTATGTTAAAAGAGATGACTCTTTTCCAGTGTACTGTATATCATCAGCTTGTAACTGGTCTCTTTCTCTCAGGATCTTTCCCAGTCAAATATTTGGGTTAAATTTATCATTTTATCTCTGTGAACCAGCAGTGAGAAAACAGAGAGACACTCTGCTGTATAATGTATTTTTAAATAAAACAATTTTTCAATCATATATAGTGTATTTTTTGAGATATCTGCTGTAGATATATTTTGGTTGATAGTTTATGAACAATGAAACGATGATTTTAAAAGTCTACTGCATTTCATGATGTATTTTCATAATTAACCAGGAATTCCCACAGTTCCCTTCCCTTAGAGGTGATTCTGGTGAAATTGAAAAGCAGGAGGGGAAGAGCTATATTGCAGAAGTGTCCGCTGCCTGTTGGTGAAGTTCCAGACCATGCTTGGCTCAGGCCAAGCTCCAGACCCTGCTTTGATTGATTTGGAGAAGAGGCAAGTTTTTACCTCTCCCACAGCTGCAGTGGCTCCACTGCCCTGGAGCTTGGGCATTCATTCTGGACCTGAAAGCTTTCAGTAGGAAGAGTTTGTCCAAACGAAAGTAAGTTGGCATTTTCTAACTAACATGGCTTTTTGGTGGTTGTTGTTTAGAAAAATCCCCATGAAGAGGCTGACAAACAAGCATCATCCCTTGTTCAGAGAAGATTCTAGCCCAGAGTGGTTCCCAGTAAAAATACGTTGTTTGAACTATTTCAGTGGTTTTGCATGCGTCTGTTCTTATGATTTGTGGTGGACCTTCTGTTTTTATGATCCTTGTGGACCTTTTCTGTGTGTGTGCTTCAGTGAAACAGCTCTGTTCTATTTATAAATAAGGTGCTTAAGAAGCATCTCTAATGCTATATGCTGCTGTGTTCCTAAAAGTGGAATTCATAAGGCATATGGGGACACCAGCTGGGCTTGTATCCATACCGTTTTACATTCCCTTCTACGTATTCTGATGCTTGTTCATAATCATGAACTGCATAAGACATACGGCAATAGCATCTGGGCTCACATCTCTTCATTTTTTAAAAACGATCATTTTAACAATATGTATTAAGAGAGGATAACGTTGCTATTTTTCAGCTGCAATTTTCTTTGCTATTTGCTGTTGCTTTCTAATTTAGTTGCTGTCCAAGATCACAGCGAGTGTGACAGTCCATTTGCACGTTATGTTAGCAGGGAGCTTTTTATACTCTTCTGAAGTCTAATTTTGGTATTTCTGAGGTTTTCCATGCAGAAAGGAGAGTGCAGTATATTTTAGGAAAAGACAACCTGAGTTCATTTTGACCAAATTACCAAATTACGTTCCTGCCCATCTGGATTGCCTTGGCCTTGGGGACGCTTTGCAGGCAGGAGGGCAGAGGGCTGAAGTAGGGCTTGCAGGCCTCCAGGCCTCTCAGCCCTTTTGGAGCACAGCAGCACTTCCCTCTAAGCACAGCAACAAGTGTTTTCACCAAGGTGTGCCTCAGACAGCTGACTTGACCCCCACATGCCAGACTTTCCTGCCGTACCCCAGCACATCTCATGCTTGGGGAACTGGACAGATCAGGTGAGATACCACTCTCTAACCCTGAGGTGCTCTACAAGTATGACTGCAACTGGGGCCAGAGGCTGCCCAGTTTTCTTCTGGACAAGCAGAAAGATGAATGGGGACCTGTCACGACTTCATCTCTTCAGCCTTCTCTCTAGGTTTTCTGGCTTTCCGGGGCTTCCACAAAGTAAAGTAAAGGAAAGCTTCACAAATAAACTGTCCTGAATTGCCCCCTGTGTGAAAAGACCTGAGCCTTTTATTTTCCCAGAGGAGCTCTGCTGTTCTAATATCTTCCCCTAGTGACTACAGACAAATAGTTTTGCAGTAGTCAGCCTCTTGAAGTCATCTCATCAACAGAATAATCATCCCTAAATTATGCAGCTGCTGGTGGCTTTGTTAGTGGATTGCTGTTGTGCATTGAATGTGATTAAGAATAGCACACTGGAATTGCCTGTGAGACTACTGAATCCAGCCTCTGAAATGGGTCTTCAGGAATGACCCCAGCTAAGACTTTTAGCTGCCCAAACCAAATTCTTTGCAGCAGTGATCTCATCAGACAGCATTCAGTTCTAAATAAAAATACGAACCCAAACCCTTCTGACAAATCTCTCCTTAAATAACAGTGCTACACCTAAATATGTACTCTGTGTAGTTAGAAGGAACTTGTGGCCTTGCTGCCAATCTTTAATGTGGTTCTGAATGAGATTCTTTGGTTCCTAGATTGTTCTGAAGTAGGCAGATACCCTTAAAAAGACAGCAGGCATACCTACAATTGTAAAGGAAGAACTTAGACCTACAGAATGAGAAAGGGATGGAGGAGCAGGGAAAATACTTTTTAACACTCATTGGCGAATATGCTAATTTTGGGTAGATTTGCTGTGTTTTCCTAATTTAAAATCTCAGTAGTGTAGTGAATGGCATTTCTGTGTTTTTGAAATGCTGCAGCAGAGAACTGCTGTTCTGTCTGCTCTTTCTGCTAAGAAATTGTCTACTGTTTCATCCCCTTTTCCTACTGTTGCTGAAAGAGGCAGCTACCATTCCTTCCTTAGCAACCTCTATTTAAATGATAGCAACTGACAACTTAAAGATACTGCGTTTGAATATTCTAAAAATGAGTCTGATGCAATGAGAATGAAATGCTCATTTAGGAAAGCAAAACCAAAACCCTTTTGGCTCTCATTGAAGGCAGAGGGTTTGAAGCTAGTCCTAACAGGAAACACCAGGAATAAAACAAGTCCCTTGCCTTTTGACAGTACTTTGCAATGTTGTTAAGATGAGGTGTTAGATCTTTTTTGGGATGAATACCCTGTCTTTCTGAGCAATTAGAGAAAACATTATAAAGGTGCAGTCGTGGAGCATGCAGTTTTCCAGAAGGAAACTGAGAATGTCCCTGCTGGTGTTATATTTATTCCACAGAGTCATGCTCAAAGATGGTGAAGCACAGTGCAGAAGAGGGGGGATAGAAAGACTAAAACTGTGTGTTGTCAACGGAGGGTGAGAACTTTGCAGTATGAGTCTTTTTCAGAAATAAAACAAATGAATAAGGACTTATATCAGCTGATTATGTGACAGTGTTCTATCATCCTGGATCTCCTATGGGAATGTTGTCTACTTACAATGTATACATTTCAGTCACCATTTTTTCTTAGAAGAACAAATAATCACAGGATGTTTGATCTTCAGTTCTTTGTCAGATTAAGAGAAGTCGGTACTCCCATGGCATTGGACGCTATGCTGCTGCTTTTTATTTGCTGCCTGATGACCTGCCTTCCCAGCATACTTAAGGTAAAAGACTGTATTCTGCTTTTTGAATAAATGAAATTGAATTTTTCTTCAGGAGTCTGTTCGCCAGTGTGTAGAGGTTAAGAGAATCTCTCTCATGGATGTAGTTTCTTTCAAAAATTTGGATTGAAACTTATTTCTATCTGTATAATGCTATAAACCTGAAACTAAAAGCTGCACATAGTTGAGGGAAATGGTTACCTACAGGCTTAAAGGAAGAAGCAGCTTCTACAGGCCTTGAGCACTGCAGTGGGAGACACTTCAAGGTTTCAGCCACCTGCAAGGCTCTTTGTGGCCTGCTTGATCTGAAGTGAGTGGTTTGATTCACGGACATACCACTTCACTATGGTGATGGTTTCTTTCGAAAGGAAGATCCCCAAGGAACATATCTACACAAACGAAAACAGTACTAAAACTGAACTCTTCATCCTCACAGGCCTTCAGTGTATCTGCTTCTTTTATTATATGGCTCTGTGCTCTGTCTTCGCTTTTTCACTCTGCTTCTGGCATCTGTCTTTCTCATTAATGTTACACAGTGCTGTGTCACATCATATCATAACCAGGGAGTGCAGACCCTACAGACAGTGGTCTGGCAGACATGTTACAGGCACAAATATGGCCTGAATTTGTGACAGCCCGAACTAAGGGGAAGGGAAGGTTGTGCAGGGCTGTGCTGTATTATACTTTCTGTAATCTAGGAGAAAAGAAATTGGTCAAGAAAGGATTAGGCACTGCTCCGTGTATTCTGTTTTGTGTAGTTCCTGGTGGGAGTCAGGAGCCTTATTCTGGATTTAAATAGGAGAATAGGAGACTTAGTAGGGGCAGAATGGGTATTTTTTTAATCTTTTTTTTTTTTTTTTTTTTTCAAATTGGATCATATATTTCTCCATTCTTGCAAATGCATAGGGTGTTTAAGAGCGGTATGCCAGATATGATGGATGGCCCTTTCCAGCTTCTTATGTGGAGCTACTCAAAGAAAATCACCGCATTACATGAGACAACAGGCAAATCCCAAGGATCATTCCTACCTTTCAGCCTCCTTGTATCCTCCTGATTGAGAGGTCTCCTTTCTGAAACCCACACTCAGCTTCTCAGGCTTTGAATTAGACCTCAAATGTAGGCCACCAGATATGAATCCAGTTCCTCCTCTTCTGTGAATCTCTCCTTTCATCCCCACACCAGTCTGCACTCATGGACCATTAGCAAGGCTTCAAACACAGCTTTTGCATTAGCTGTGAGGAGCACCCAGGAGAGCTGCAGCTTGCCATGTCACTGCTGTTCTGCAGCTGGAGCTGAGATACACAGCCATTCTCTCTGCTGCGGGGGTAAATGGAAACCAAGCGTTTTCAGCAAGACAGCATATGATAGGAGACCGGGCTGTGGTCTTAGTCGCTGATGAGTATTTGCACACCTGTATTGTTATGTTGGTATTGTTCTTTCTGATAGACTTAGTTGTGACAGGAGAGTGCAAGCTCGCGCACATCAATGGTTAGCCCTGGAACAGAGAAACGCTCTTTCACCTGCCAGATGGAGGCTGGATTTATCATGTGAATTTATCAGCTGTGTCTCCCAGAAGCTTTAAGATGTCCTGGCATAGCCTGCTTCCAGGACAGTATGTTATCAGAATAGGCTTTCAGTCTGTCGGTTCTTATTTCTTTAGTATGAGATAGATGTGATTTCCATTCGTTCTTTATAACAGATGCCATCTTTCATATATATATATATGTATATATATATATATATGCCTGTATCTTATTCTTTATTACTTTTTGAACTTACTCACTCTCCCATATTGTTCTTTTATTGATTTTATTACCAGATGGCATAAAGAACTTTGCAGCATACGTTAATTCAGCTTTAAAAAAATTCTATTTCCCTTCAGTGCCGTGCCTTTCTGTTGAGTTTTACACTTCAGCAGTGTTTAAATGTATCACATTCTCATTGTGTTGTTGATTTGCAGTTCAGTATTTGTCTTAGAATGTACCATGGACATATTGATGACTTTTTTGTCCACTTTTTACATCTAGCCTATCATCTCCCTGTGGTAGTGGTTGAACTGGGAAGTTCTGCTTGTTTGCTTGTAGCTGAAGGTGAGTGTTGGTTTCAGCATGGCACCTATGGTCAAGAAAAAATGTGAGACTTGCCAAAAACAAGGAGAAATTTCCCTCTTCAGGCAGCAGTGTTCTCATAGCTCTCCTTGTGTTTTTTCAGTGTCCGTGTGGCTCTCCTGGTGCAGTCATGCACCAGGCAGGGGAAGCTCAACATAGGCAGGGGTGGTTCTTTTGGAGCCCTGTGCTCCTGTTCAGTACTGTGGTCACAGTGATAGCAATATTGTTCTGGTCCAAATGCTTCTGTTTCTTTATCAGCAGGGGCAAAGTGAATTAAATAGTGCCAGAAACACACAGCCTGATGCTTTTTCATTTTCTGTTGTCTACCTCTTCATGCAAACATGCAATGTGCTGGTTTATCAGTTCAAGTATTGTCTTATCTGTTTTCACATCCATCCTTAAGATACAGATGTCCATGTTTTTACCAAGGAGGCAACACAAAATTGACTCTTGTCCCGTGTTTACTCCCATCCTGTGGTGACTCCCCTACTACTGTTGGTCCCAGAGGCTTTGGTTTTGTTTTAACAAAGACCGATATGCAACAGCAGGAGTACTGGTTATGACTGAATTTGCCTTCTTACTGCATATTTGGCTAAAACCGTGATGTGGCCTAGGTCTTTTAGACTGTAGGTTCTTTGCAGTTTGTCTGTATCTGGGCCTGCAAGCCACTTCATCAAGCGGAGCTTTTATCCCTAATGGGGCCTGTAACTATCAACAAAAATATTCTATAGATGTGTTTATCTGTCCAGGTGACTTCCAGGGTCCCACTGCTGTGCACGAGATCTGCAGGTGTGGAGTGGCAGTCATGGCGCTGATATGCTTCAACCACCCTGTGAACAAGAAAGAACAGGCCAGGATATGTGATAATCTTTTAGTGCTACACAATGTTGCTGCTGTGAAAAAGAGTCTTGTGAAAACAGTAAAAGGAGAGAGAAAGAAGTTTAGCTGAAGATATTAAGAGCTATTCAGATACTAAGATTCTGAGAATTTGGGTACTGAAATTAAACAAAAGAGATGAAAAGTTACAGGACATCACACACAGACAGACGCACAGACAGACAGACGCACAGACAGACAGACGCACAGACAGACACACACACACTTTCCAAATATTTTCTTGAAGAAACCATATAAACTCAGGAAAATGCAAATAATTTCTGCCATTTTTCTAAGACTAAGCATTTTGCTGTGCCATCCTATGCAGAAAATTAATCTGTGATCAGTGTGCAAGAGTATAAATTGTCTATATTTATAGGCTATATTTCTGTTACAAATATAGGTTTGTTTTCTGACCTGCTGTTCCATGAATAGAGCTCATCATGCTCGGTATGTGCAATCAGTGGAGTTTTGCTGGATATGGGTGTGAAGCTGTAGCTTCTGATACCGGCTGGATAAAAAGTAGTTTAGGAGCTAGAGGTGATGGGTAGGGAATCCATTCACTATCAGTCACACAGTCACGCTCCAACAAAGAGAGCTTATAACCCAAGCAATGAATTTGCTTAGCAGTAGAAACTGCCATTGTTAGTAAGGGCATTACAGTTTCTAATTACTGCAGTTGAGAAGCTTCAAGATAAATGAACGGACAATTTAGATGCAGTTTGACTCTAAGTATCACAGTCCTGATGTTTCTCACTGCCCAGCTATTTCTGGAGAAGTCTAGGAAATGGATTTGCCAGGCAGAGGCTGAGGGGACATGGGGAAGGTTGTTCTACAGTGGCATGAGTTGTAACTCATCATTTTGTCTCTACAAGGTAGAGCCCCATTTAGCAGGCAAGGTACTCTGCCTTAGAAGGCTGTAAGTGTGAGACATTGCTATAGGAGGGTTCACACCGGGGATCAGTTAGCACAGTTGGTTGTTGTGGTATCTAAATGGCAAGTGATTTGGGCTTGCTGGATTGTTGACCGATGCTGTCACCTAAGTAATTAGAACATTTTGCAGTTTGACTACTTTTCAGCCAGAATAACCGATTTGACTGTTCAGCATTCAGTTTGATAGACAAGGGCCTGGTCCCTTGGCTAGTCTTCCCTGATTCCAGTGAAATACTGTTCATCGCCCTGGGGAATCCACTCTGAGGAAACTTGGTCTTTTCAGTAGTGAAGAAACAGCTCTTGGAAATGAACATTGCTCATCTCCATTTCTGCGTTCTCCTGGTCTTTGTTTCTCAGCTACTATCAAAGAAGCAGGATATTTCAAACAAATGCAAAAAGAAGAGCTGAGCCTATGCTTCTCTTCCCCTATTCTTTAAAAACGGTACTGTAAAGGTCACCTTTGGTGCAGCAGTAAGTTGGTAGCAATGTCTTTTCCTTTTCTAAATGGAATTTAGTCTAAGTTTCAGGCCAAGATCTTAGCCGTTTTGATGAGAAGATCTGTAGTACATCTTGTATTCTGGCTAGACTCCAATTATATTTTGCCTGGCTTAATTTACTCAGTGCTGCCAACAGAATGACATAGTTTTCTCTGCCTGTTCTTCCCTTTGGTAGCGTGTTGCTGTGCGCCACTAAAACAGCCAATGCAAGGCAGCCACAGGGCAAATGCAGTGATGGCTGAAGAGCTACCAGGCACTCAACACCCGGTGATGCTGGGCTGGATGGTAATCGGGGCTCACTGGATAGGGGGATGTTGTTACCACAGTCCTTAGACAAACTTCCACAAGAATGATAGATGCATAAACTGTGTCCAGACTGTTTTTTGAGCATGAAATTTGCCTGAGGTTTACCCTGTTTGGAAACACTTTCATGAACCATGAAGGAGAACAGTGAGGAGAAATATTAACAGTAAAGCTCCTTCTGTGGACAGAGAGCCATAAATTCATTTAAAAAGGCAGCTAGTAGTTTCCTGTATTTCATATTTACATATTCTACCACCTACTTAGCAGCACCTTTCAGGGTATGGTTGAAGAATATAGCAGAATTTGGTGGTAAAGACTTCTTACACCTTGGTATCAGTCTTACTATAGCAAATAGAATTAACTGAAGGATAGTAAAATAAAGGCATGAAATGAAACACGTTATTTTAAAGTGTCAAGGCACAAGAGGAAGGGGAGAGTGCGGAGTTGGGAATACAGAATAGTGTGTTTGATGTGGGACATTTGGTCTGGAAAGCACTGAATATGGGAATTAGTAGCCTGTGCCTTAAAAGTCATTCTGCATAGAAAGATGGCATTCTGAAGTGGCATTCTAATTCCTGTTTTGTATGGAGTTGTGCTTTATTATTTTGTAAACTCAGAGAAGTTCTCTGAATGCTTCTTGGAACTTGTTACTTCTAAAAATATATGGTTTTATTTAATAGCTATTCAACAGATACTATACTGATGGATCTCTTTTTGCTTACTATGGTCTTGTATTTTGCCTGAACAAATGTTAGTGGAATTATCTTCACAGAGCTAGCACAGCTGTCTTGGTCTTTTCCAAACACTTGGTAGCAATTTTACCTTCTTTCTGTGTCCTTTAGGCCAAAGTTTTCAAATGCATTTTAAGTTTTAAAAGTTAGTATTTTTTCAGAGGTATTGACTGCCCATGTCTAAACGAATGAGACTGTGTCTGGATGAAGCAGTCTAATATTAGTCTGAACTCTTTGTACTGGTAGTTACCAACTGATGCTGGAATGACCTTACCAGCAGCAACTTCAAGGACAGATTTCCCTTATTTTTTTGGCTCTACACAGAGAAATATGATTTTATAGGATTCTGAGCTATGGGAATACATTATTGTGGGACAGACACAGCAAAGCGCTTCCACACGTTCTGAGGAGCTCAACCAGAGGTTTTGGATTCATCCCAAGCTCTTGATGAGCTCATTGGACACAGACAGCATAGGCTGAAGGCAAAGAGAGTTTCGTCACTGACTTAGCAGGGGCAGAGGCATCCTAAACAGTCCGTGCAGAACAGATTATCTTGGAAAGGCTCCCAGGAATGAAGAGTGTAAAAGCAGAGATTATGCCTCATTCCAGCAGGGTGGTGGAAAAATGGGCACCTCTGCAGGGGGCAATTTGTTTGGGCCAAGAAAAGGTGCTTATATACCATAGCTGGGGGATTTGCTGAAGAGTCTCTAGAAATGTCAAAACTCATTAGCTTGCGGTGGGAGTTAGGCAGATTAACTTTGGGGTGCCTTTGACAAGCACAGTCTGTGCTGTTCTTTTGAGAATTTGAAGTGGCAGATCTGTGGATTCTGAAGAGTCCCTTCTTGAAATGGTAACTTCATGATTTTTTAAAATCCATTAAGTCCCATATTGAAATATTGCTGTGAAGAAAAGGAATCTTTATTGTGCTTCTGCTATGTATTGGGAGATTTCTCTCTATTACAGGGCAGCAGGAAAGAGCTAGGCAAAGTTCAGGCCAGGAAACCTACTCCTGCAGTGTACAACCATGCACTTCGCATGTGTTACTTAGTAACATTTCTGCTCCTCATTGTATTTGAGTAAACTTAGAAAAGAGAGAGCACAGGAATTAATTTGCTAATACCTTTGATGTTGCCTTGACACTTCCAGTTTGGATAGACCAACATATTTTGAAAGGAGAAGAGGAGAGAGAAGAAAAAGTTGAGAGAGCTGAATGCTTGTTTGGCATGTAGGCTGAGGGATGGAGATATAAATAAATACATGCATACACACATACATATATATATCTGCATATTTAATGTGGGTTATCTATGGAAACCTGTGCAAGTCAGTGGGAAGTGAAAGTCTGTGACTCATCCCACCGCTAGTGAGCAGGCATCTAAGAGGAGTTACTGGAGGATGGATGGCCCTTTGGAGAACAGAGTGTCCTTCGTGCTTTAATTGCTCACAGAGACATTGCAGCACGGGTGATTATTCATTTTTCCCAGTGCCACTAGTTTTTCTTAGCGGTGAAATAAAGCAAAGGCTCCTATATACAGGGATGCTGATTTTCAGAGCCAGAATAGGCACTCTCATGATGCTGCTGAAAAAAATAATACTTAACGTGCTCTAGAGCTCTAACTGGATTTTGACCGTCCTATCAGTTGCCTATATTTCCTGAATAGTTGTCACATGCTATCCTGATTTAGTCATTAAAAATAAGCTTTTCTTCAATTTTAAAAATACATATGTAAATGTAATTTGGTTAAATGAGGTCCCTCCCATTAGTTCTTGAAAGCCATGTTTCAGTGCTAGGGAGATTTGTCAAGTTACAGACCATGGAAAGAAACAATTTAAAATGAAAATGCTATCAGGCATTAACTGTGAAAGCACCAATGGTTCTGCAGTAATAACCTTATCTTCGTGCCTGCAAGCAGATTTCTAATAGCAAAAAATATTAAATTGTGTTTATGACATATTATGGCATTTCCAGCAATATTCCATTACAGAACAATACTCCAGTGTTAGAGAAAAATCTGTGTGCTTCAAAATAAGCATGAGGATGTTTCTCTGATGTTCAAGAGTTCATTTTAAAATGCAGTTTTACTTTACCTTAGTAAAGTAAAGGCCCTTACCACTAGTTATTTATGGAACCTAGCAGGCTATTGTTAAAAATAATTTTAAATGTATTTGTGATAATTTATGTTTCTTCGTCCAAGCAATTGAGCGTTTTATTTAATTTATAGAAGCCTACAGTGATTAAACTATAAAGAACCAAATCATGCAAAAGCAGAGCATCTTCTATAATGCAATTAATATAATGAAATTCCTTCTGAGATCACGGGTAGATCCTGTATCTATATCTCATTTTTGTAACAAATCAACCCCTATAAACTTTGTTAAAGTACTGCGACTATGGAGTATAGAATTATTCTGGTTATCCTTTTCTTGTTTCTATGCAACCTACCCACTGTGCTGTAATTTAATATCAATAATGTACAATATTTTTTTTTTTTATTTGGTAATGTGTACACATTTAAAATAATGCATGAACAGTGCTCCAGTGCTCATAGATGATTCAGTGCAGTGCTCAGAAGTGTACTGTTCAGTTCTTTTAATATCATCTGCAGCTGTTATAATGGTGCATTGTGCATTTGCAGGCTGAGACCACTTGGAAATAAAACCAAGATTCAAAATACTTCTAAGCAATAAATAAGCAAAGAATTATGTTCTACATGCTTGTTACTGCAGATGCTTTTTGGTTTACAGGTTGTTTCAGAACACCTTGGGGCCTACCTAGTAGTTTGCAGCTAACAATGCCCAGTTAAACTATATAGTTTTCCTCATACAGCACCTTCCTGAAGCAGTCTGGTAGGTGAGGAGCCAACCAGAGTGTGAGCAGGCTTTGTTTTTATTGACTCAGTGTCAATAAATTCTTTCTGGAACTATATTTGTTGCCAACTGAGTATTTTTTTTCCCTCCAGGATAGAAAACAAAAATCACTTTTTAAGGGGGCTGGGAGTAGAAGGAGCCTTATGAGTTGAATAGAAAGAACCAATGAGATGAAATTACCCTTACTCAATCATCTATCTTGTGCCATTTTTACAGCTATTTCCAACAAACTACTGTGTTTATTTTAATGGTTATTGCTGACATTAGTGAGCGCAGTGTACATTTGTAACCACTTACTGCTACCCCTGCCCATGGCTGTCACAACAGGCTTCCTCTCTTCTACAAGGTCACTCTGGGCTTCTGACCACTGATTTTTCCACCCTGGTGATTTCCCTCTGCCTCCCCTTCCGTCATGTGTGTTTGGCAGCTGCTGCAAACTCGAGCTGTGGCCCTCTCACCGCCCACTTTGTCCCACGGCCACCGCGCTGGGGACACAGGAGCTTGGCCGACGTGAAGGCAGAAAGCACGGGCCTGTGCGGAGGCGGGTTTCCAGCTGCTGGATAACGCTGGTGCTAAAGCCAGCCGTTCCGCAGCGCTGTGCTCCCGTCACAGCTGTACTGTGACCGTGACCTGTCCTCAGGTGTGTGCGCCTTGCTCAGCAAATGAGGATATGGAGAAAAAAAAATATCTTCGTTAGGGTGTTGCATTTTGCTTCAAGGGAAGAGAAACAAAATATTTTGTCTAGAAAATGGAATATATCTTTATCAAAGAAAAGGAAATTTATTGAGAGAAACAAATATTACGTGGTGAGACCCCATGCTCGTTTGGGGGCAAAATCTCCACAGAAATTCTGCCTCTTAATGCCAGAAATGAACACTTCAAGTTGAGAAAAGGAAATAAGACTATCATCAATTTGTGCTCTCCAGAACAGAGTAATGTCACAGAAATGACTACATAAAGTGAATAACTCACACAACGAGATCAGCCTTTTTTATTTATCTGTGCAATTCTCCTGAGTGTATCCATTATTCAGGTAAGAATTTTGCAAACCAGACATTTCCTTCCAAAGGAATTCTGAATCCACTTTGGAGTGGCAACAAATAAAAGAGGCTATGGTGGAAGTCTGAGAGTGAGAAAAGGAGAAGCCACAGCTCCTCCAGAGGTGTTATCATATGTACAAAGGATTTTTTCTACGAGACAAGCTTAAAATTGATGACTTTTTAAATTAACTCCAGGCATCTATTACCATAGGGTTTTGCCGAAGCTAAGAGCTTAGTATGATTCAGGAAAACAAATTAGAGGATGGAAATGTTCATGATTATTGTAGATAGGATTTCAAGCTATTTACAATATAATTAAACTATTAGACTGAGGAGCTAACCATAGGCCTGAAGAGAAGGCTTCTCCTATAGGATTATTATTTCATATTTGCTCTTACCCAGCCTCTTATGAAAATCCAGCACTGATATGCACCGGAGAGAACACACTGGACTACATAGAGTGGGTTTAGTCTACATTTCCAAATCCTGCATCAGGATTTAGCTAAAAAAGGACTTAATAGAAATGTTCAGTATTTACAGTTTGAACTGTTCAGATTGGAAGTGAACAAATCAGTAACGTGGCATCATTTCAGCTTTCTGCCTGATCAAATACTCGAGCACTTCATACAGATAGACTCTTGGTTTGGGCTGTAGAATTGGTTTTGGTCAGTGACAAATATCCAAGGTGAACTCCAGTTGTAGCAGGGCAATATTGCAACAAGTTTGCAAAACATTATTTGTATAGCTAGCAAATAGCAAATAATGTACTGAATGTAAAAAGGGAAAGAAAATAACATAAATCATAGCAGGGCATAATGTAAGGAGTGGACGTTGGAGTCATCCATGATGTGTTTCATGTCCCCCTTGACTTTCATGGCTGTTACAGTAGGCAACATCCACACAGTTGCTGCATTTAGCAGCAAGGCATACAAATGCCCTTCTTGGTTTCTGTTTAAGAAATAATGTATGCATTTAATAAGTTACAGTAGGAAAATAATAATTTAAACATGACAGGTCAGGAAGGAAGCTATAAAGAAGTGAGATGCAGGCAATATCTGATCTTTCTATAGTATCACATTCAACATTGGCTTGGTCTATTAGTCCTCTGCATATGTTGCAAACCCCATCTTTTATCTCTGTCCGCTGGGATAAGCAAGCGTGGGAGTGGACTGCAGGCTTGACATCAGCTTCTTTGAATTCTTTGAACTTTCTTTTAGTTTAGCATTGCTTCTTACGGATTTTCTTTGCCAGCCAGAATTCTTTCCAGCATTAAAAGCTATAGAATTTTATTTTCAATAGGAGTGTGAGTGGTGTTGAATATTTAAAAATTATAATAAAGTGAAAAGGCATTATTTGTTGCAGTGCTAAATGCAGACAGACAATTAACTGTAGAATTAACTGATTCTACAGATTACAACAACATGGATCACTGGAAGGAGAAGTCATGGCTGCGGTGCAGTTAGTGAAAGTGTGGTTTCAAGGCTAGATGTGTTTAGCAGATGCTGAAAATCAGCTGTAATCTTAATGTGCTTTGCCTGGTTTAGTTTAGTTGTATAACTTTTAACACAGCACAAGTAAGAGGTGTGATGTGGAGAGACCGGATCAATTTTCCTATTGATCTGCAAGCCTGCTCGGGGGCTGTGCCCGCACCTGGGCCTGATGCTATTCCAATAATTCACAAACAAAAAGTAATAGACTGCTGTATGTCCGATTAATCCCAAACTTAGCTTTATGAGGAACAGTAGTATTTTACTAAAATAAATACATTGTTATCTCTTCCGCTGGCATTTTTCCTTTGGAAAGATGTGGCTCTCTGAATACAGTGTGTGCCAATTGAGCAGACTTGACTCTAACGTCTCAGGCTTATTGCATAGCAGATAGCTTGCCACAAGACTCGAGAGGATGACGTTTTGGGACAAACTGTTGAATTCCTTTGGGTTATCATTTTGAGGTGGTTAATTACATGTACAGCTGTAACCTGAAGGAATTCTGTTCCTTTTCGCAAAGATTCATCAATGCATGAAATTGTACAAAACGCTGTGGATTTTCATACATGAGATTTCCTTGGTTACTGCATTTCGAAAAACCTTCCTCACTTGTATTTCCCTTTGTAATTGTTTCTGCTATGGGAAAAGTAGCGTGTTCAAAGGCAGTCATTTAGTTTTGATAACATCAGAGCCGTAATATTTTTGTTTCCTTGCAATCAGATCTGTTTCTCTTAACTTTCAGAGGAAGCACATTCCCGCAACAAATGCCACAGGCTGCAGAGTCCTTGATGTTAAAATGCTGCCCTGATTAAGAGCTAGGCAGGCAGCAAATTAGAAATGCTGATCCTCAGATGCTGAGCTGGAACTTTGATTAGTCACTAGCAGTAACTATAAAAGTCATATCAAAATATCTTCCTCGCTCGTAGATAAATGTTGTGGCATGTCTCTTTTGCAGTGGTCCTTCCTGTTCTCTGCAACAGTGACCTGGTGCCAGAATGCAGTGCAGTGGCTAAAAGCAGTAAAGAGGGGTCCATGAAATATTATGCCAATTATGTAAGGATGAAGGAAATAAAATAATACATAGATACCAAGTGCCTTGTGTAGACAGCAGTTGCTGCAGCTCACCTTTGCCAATCTGTTTTTCTTTTTTTTTTTTTTAATCATAAAACAGTTTAAACAGCGATAACAACGTGAAAAAATCAGTAGTATTCTGAACAAAATCTAATTTCAAAGTGGATCTATTTTACAGTTTAATTTTAACCTTTAGCTGCGTGATTTACTTGTTAGTTCCTGGGAAATCCATCATGTACTCAAAGAGCGAGTACTGTAAATTTGGAGACAAGGAAAAAAAGAAAGGAAACCACATCATCCACATACATAACGTAGCTGAACCCCTGATTTAAATTCAAAGCTCAATTCAGCCTCAACTATAGAGCTGCAGCTGGCACCTCATAATGTAAACACTTAAGTGGCCTGTTGAATTTATCCTCAATGTCCACAAATGAAGCTATAAACTTTCTTTAGAGCTTCACTTCTGCTTCAATGCCTGCCCATGATTTAGATCTGCAGACTTCACAGTAGCTCTGTGTTTCCCTGGCTGGGTGGAAAGTCCCATAGCAAACCTGCAAACATCCCGTGTATTTAGCTCTCTGCAGCTGTGCAAACAGCACAATGCATTTTCAATATTCTGCTTTAAACATGCCCATGGATAATTGAACTTCAAAGCAACAGCTCTGCTAATTCTTTTATGAGCATGCAAATCAGTAGTGTGACTTCTCACCAGATTGGGAGCTTAATGGAACAATCAGTCTGATCGAAACCCGCCCCAAGGCGTGAGCACAGTCGGGGGTATTTCTGTAAGGCTAATCCATGCTTTACTCACTGGCAGCGTGCAAAACCGATAGCAGCCTGCAGTTAGCAAAGTTTTCATCTGTAAATCCAAATATTCCAGTTACCTCTCCTCATAACCTACATTATTTCAAGAGCAACGCTATTATTTGATCAAACGTGAAGATAGCAATTTAGCCGGGGGAAAAAAAGAAAATCAATATCTTGGATTTGGTATGGTCAGATGGAGTATTTGTTCAGTTCAGCATCTTCTCTTTCAGTAAAACCAAGCTCCGTGGTTGTTAAAATACATGACATGTTTGGCTCCAGTATTCTTATTTCCTGATATTCTTTTAAAATGAGCTTTAACTTGATAAATACTTGGCATTTTCTCCTGTGACCATTACCATTGTACAGCCAGTTTTTAAATGAAAGGCTGAAAAATACATTAGGTGCCTCAAAGCCAGCCAAAGCAATTTACCATCTTGCTTTCTAGTTCACAGAAACAGATATGAATGTTTAACTTCTGGCTCTTGGGAAGCCCAGCTCTAATTAATTCCATATAGAAAATTAAGGCCCAAGAGAGAGATTCAGTGGTGCCTTCACACTTTTGCCTATATCCACACATTCACCTAAATCAGCTGAAATAAAAGATTTTTCTTAAAGCAAGATATTGTTGTGAATATTTGAAAATAAGTGCAAATTTCAACCTTGAAATGCAGTCGAGATTTTCATGAGAAGCCACATAAATATTTATGTCCTACGTTTTCAAGTAGCTGGCGATTTGAGGTACAAGATCTTACTTTCAGCAAGTGCTAAGGATCTGTGGGCTGAAATTTTGCACCTTTTAAGGTCTCCCCATCTGAGGCACGTGTGTGCGTGTAGAGGGAACTGTCTCACTGTTCTCCACCCCTAAACATAGCTGGGTTTGTTTGTCCTTCATGCATCCTGACCGGCGTCTCAAAGGGAATACAAGCAGCATGGCAAAGGGTGAAGCGGGGAACGAGACCCCGTTGTTGTGGGGTGGACGCAGAGCTAGCGTTGCTGCCTGCAGCTCCGTGGGCTGTCCCTTGCCCCCTGCGAGGGGCTGTGCCACATCGGAGCGCTGTCCCCGGGGCAGCCAGGAGGGCTGTGCTCAGGCATGGGGCTCTCGCAGCGCAGCGTCACCTCCGTGCACCAGAGCCAGAGAGCCACAGTGCTGGCACAGCAAGCAGGGTGTCATGGAGTGTGCAGCAGTTACTTATTCATCATCTCTTTTTTCTCTTCTCCTCTCATCCCTTTGATCGGAGGCTGTCTACATTTTTTATTCTACCTCCTTCTGCTCCATTTCCCACTCTTTTTTTCTCTACTGAGTTATTTCCTCTGGGTCTTTTTTCCTGTTCGTTTTTTCACAGCATTTTTGAAGTCGAAAATACATCAAAGACGCATCAAGTTTGAGCTGAACTTTAAAACCCACAGCTTCTGAGGGACTTCAGGGCTGAGGTGGATTCACTTCCCTCCTTAGTGAGGAGGATGGGGTGGGCCTGGCGTGTCCGTCCCCACCAAGGACCGGAGTGAAACAGGAGCAGCCCGGTGGGGACTGCTCATCAGAGCAAAAACGACACCAGGACCTGCCACCTACCCGCGGCCACCACTGCTCTGCCTACTGGTGACAACACAAATATTTTAAAGGCAATCTGATATTTTCCAAAGCCTTGCTCTTTGATAAGCCAATTTGAGAAAGACTGTGAGTGATAGAAAAAGCCCCCTGTATCAGAGGTGCTCTTGCCGTGTCTCCCGGAGGTAAGCCATGGTGACCCTCCGAAGCCACCCGGGAGCAGTGACACCGCTTCCCGCTGGGCCCGTGCGGCGCCAGCAGCGCGTGTCAGCTGGGGACGGGCTGGCTCCAGGAGCTGGTAGCAGGGGCGAGTGCCCCCGGCCAGCACGTGTGCCCTTGCCCCCTCCCAGGAATTTACCAGGCCACCAAATTATCCCTCTCAATAGAAAGCAAATGCTAAAAGCCCGTGTAGCCATGTGCAAGCACCCCTGAAAGACGTGGCCTGCTGGCACGTCTTTAAATCTGGCATTCAAAATTGCTCAGACAGATGGAACAAAAGTATGTAATAAAATGTGACATTTCATTTTATCATCCATGTTTGTTAAGTGAATTCTTCTGATTATTCCCACTGTCAAGAGCACTGAATGCGAATCAGGTTCTGACAATTTGCAGTTTATAAAAAAACAACTCCAGGGGTCAGACAGCAAAAGAATAAGTAATAATTAATTACAGGATGCACATTCATCCAGGGAATCTGGCCACAGTGGTTGACAGCTCGGCCTAACAGAAAAAAATGATGAGTTGAAAAAGCCACAGCTTCTGTAATCAATTATTACTCAGTACCAGTTGCCTACTTCATAGTGTCCCTTACATACATATATTTCTATATATCAAGGATTTGTTAGAAATTGCTGTCTCCCCAGTAGCTCCTCGTTTGCTTGGGTGCATAACGGAGCACCTTTTCTCTCCTCGGCCAAGCACGTTCCCTGTGATAGCGCTGGCTCTCTGCATGGCGTTTCGTTGCCTGCTGCCTTGGCCGTGCCCCTACAGCCTGCAGAGCCCAGGCAGCCCCTCTCAGACCGCAGCAGAGAGCCGCACAGCTTTAAATTCCCATTTTTTATTCCAGAGAAGCTAACCCTGAGGGTCAGCTCTTGCCACGTAGCATTGCTAACAAAAGGAAGAGGTGGAGAATTGCCATCAGCGCAGAGCGAGCCCTGATGCTGGGAAAGATTGTCCCCTGTGCCTCCTCTTCCAGTTTGGTCAGGGACTTCTGTGGCAATTCTATCACTTAATGTTCAATTAGTACTAAATTGGAAATATTAAGCAGTATATGATTGAACTCTTAATTAGCAATTAAATTAAAAGCACCCTCCTCACTGCAAGGGAAATGTCATTGAGACTAACTTTGACAGTATTTTGCAAACAGCTTTACTGCGTTTTGTAGGTGACAATTTTCTGGGGCTTAGCCCTGTGTTTGCTGTGCCTGTGTGCTCCTACTACAAGCATGACTAGTTTGCATCCCAAGGACACACCAAAAATACACATGCAGAGGTAAATATTAATTCCACTGTAGCAGCAAGTAGAAGTCCCAGCTTCCGAGCAGGTTGGTGATGTCAGGTGTCTTATCAACCACACTGAAACACACCCCTAGCCTTGAAAGCTGACGGTCTGGGTGACTGCAGTGTTTACATAGATGCTTACATTAATGCCTGGAAAAATAACCATGACACTTCTGAAATCTGTAGTCACTGTTTTGTTATGGCAGCAATTTTCTCACTGAAGAATCTAAATCAGCCAAGAAAGCACTGGCAGCTGTTGATAAGGTGCAGAAACAAGACAGAGTTGGGGGACACAAGGGGTGGGTTTGCCCAGGGAAAAGGTCACATTCCCTTCATGGTCTCAATAAAAGAGGTTTCTAGTTCGTGACACTTACTTGGGCATGGCTGGGCCCTTATGAGAGCAGAGGGTGACAGCAGGTGGGGCAGCTTGCAGCCACGGACCAGGGCACAGGACCTGCTTATCCCACCAGATTTCAGCCTCCTGAAAGCCCAGCCCTTTGCTCCCCAAACACTGGCATCCCTCATCCATGTAAAGACAGTACCCACACCCTGGCTGCAACTAATGCCTGCAAAATATGTGGCAGAACATTACTGAAGCTTCTTGTTTGAATCCCTCTGCTCCGGGATCGATGCTGACCTCTCGCTGGTGCCAGCACTGATGCCCACAAGGAGAACTCCCAGCACAGCTGCTGCTCTCAGGAGCAGTGTTAGCTCTTCCAGCCTTCCTCAAAGCTGGCTACATAAATCATAGGTGCAACATTTCACCGTAAGGAGCTTGTCACTTGGGTAACCGGTGCTGCTTGAAGGTGCTGAGGAGAGAAGGGAGTAAGGGAGCAGCGCACTCAGTCCTTGCACAAGCAGCAGTCTCCCTGTTGATACCATTCTTGCTGCTCAGTGAGTTTGCTTTGGCCACTGACTCTCATGTCCTTCCTTTCCAAGCAGTCTAAAAATATGCATTTTGGGGTGGGCATTTTTTTCTCCATTTCAGTACCTGTAAGTGAATATTGAAGAGCAGTTTCAGCACTGGATCACAAGAGCTTCCATCAGGGGATGTGTTCTGTTCACTGGTGGATGAAAGTGTTGAACCATTACCACTTGGATTTTTGGTTGCACCTCGGAACAATACAGAGGCCAAGAATTATTTGCAAAAATTATTCAGCAACACATCTCAAATAATGAATATTTCAAATAAATCATTATGGGCCATACTCGAATAGGAAAAGAGGCAAAATAGATGATGAATTATTCATACAGCTTTAGCACTAATGTAATAAATATTACATGGTGTCGGAGAGAAATGAAGGATTTTGAAATGAAGAAAGAAATTAACTATGAAGGAAAAGCACCTGAAAATTGGAGAAGGTGAATACACAGATATGAGATGCGTGAATAATAATGAAGAGATTAACGGGGGAAAAAAAGTATGACAACTACGATTCTGTTTGAGAGGCAAAATACTTTTCCTCTTTGGCTCTTTCTCTACAGAGAATATATAAACTTCCCAAACATCCTTCAGCTCTGTTTAAAAATGAAAGAAGACCCCCCTAGAGATAGCCAGGTGGGAACATACCTAGATCTGATTAAAGGGGATTACATGAGCAGACGTACTGAAATACTAAAGGGCTGTAACATGGAGAGAAAAATACTATTCTGAGTATCAAATAATGCATTACTTTTATTTCTCAAAGTGACTTTTCTCACCAGATGAATACTGAACTGGGACAATAGGATTGTTTACTTTTCAAGGCAGGATCCGTAAGACTCTTGGTGCGCTGCGGGAAGCCTCATTCAGCAGCGTTAGCAGTGACACCATTAAGCATGTCTGAGTGGTCAGGCAAATCTCCTCTGACAATGCTTCAAACAAAAATGTCATCAATTCCTTGTTTGCTCTTTTACTCAGGTGCAGTGTGTGCCGATTCTCGCTAGTCTTATCTGTTCATCTTAACATTTGCAAAAGAAAAAATTGTGGGAGAGAGTGAGTTAACATTTTTTTCCCTTCCAAATCCCTTCCTAATTACCTTCATTTTTAACAGTAAGTGGAAAATGGAAGAGAGGAGAGAGGATACAAGTTCAAAAAAATAACATACTCCATACAGATTTAGAAAAACAAACAAACAAACAAAAAAAAAAAAACAACACATTTTTTTCTAAAAGTGGAATGGAAATGGAGACACATTGCACATTTTCCCCATTGACTTGGGCTCCTGCATGTTTGGAGCACACTGATAAATGCCATGTCTGAATTTAATTCAATAAAATAAGGTCCACTTAATGGTGTCTATAAATAGTTCTTATGACCTCAAGAACAACATATTAAAATGAAATAGATGTTTTATGTTCGTCATTTCCGTAAATGTCTCATTTACAAAATCTGTCATGGGCGAAGCAGTCTCCTCCTCATTGGACATTTCCCGGCCTTGGCATATCAATCCATCTTTTGCACATCTGCTCAGAAAATGTAATTAGTTATACCCATATGCTACAGACGTACATGGTAAAACTTAAGAAACAGAAAAGACTAATAGACCTGACAGACTTTCTTGCTTCTACTGTGTGTATTTTGTTGAAGAATTAGAAAAGTGAGAAGCTTTTTTTTTTGCTCTCTGCCACAGAATGGGGATATCTTTGTGTCCTAATCAACTTCAAGAGATGAAGTTCCCTCAGTAGGGAATTTTAATACTTCTAGTTCTAGTCCCTTGAGAAGAGGCATTTACTGAAAGGGCTTAGAACTAGAAAAATACTTAGTATTTCCCATATAGATGGACCTTCTTGCCCTATTCATCAACATACCTATGAACTTGTCTTTGTAAAGCAAGGATAAGATAGACAAGGATCCTCATCTGATGTTTTGGGACATGGGAGACTGAGATGAGAAGCTCTGGCTACACAAAATGACCAGATATGCTACATATTTGCATATGTAGCAAATATGGAAACTCATAAGCGCGCTGATCAGCTTTTTTTTGACAGCTGTGCTCAATCTTGCTGGGATACGGCAAAGGAGACAGAGACTATGGTATAAAAACAAGTGACACCTTGGTCAACAAAAGTTGGTTCCATGGCCACTCTGTTTTCTTGTTCTTTCACTGAACTCCAAAGCAATGTCTCACTGTTCACTACCCTAGCTAATTCATGGCCATTTGGCATTACAGAAACATCACTTTAATTTTCCCTCTGACACACCACATTTAGTTGCTGCATATGTTGTTTAATGGCTGTGCACTTTTCAAAACAACAACAAAAAAACCCCAACCAAACAAAAAAACAACAACAAAAAGGCCCTTTCAAATTATTCACATTCTTTTAGCTCAGTAGGGGGTTCAAAATCAAACTGCTGTACCTCCATCTTCTTACTTTTCTTTTAGGGTTAATTTGGAAGAAAAGAAAAGCTCTCCTGATTATAGAGATTTAGCTTTCTTTATAAACTGGCTATTTTAAGATCTGTTTACAAGATCACAATATGAAACATCATTCAAAAACAGTGTGAATTGATTACATCCTTCTGGAGAACATGTTGCAGTAGAATATGCATTTGTAGCTGTTACACTGCCCTATAATTAACGCCTTATGGCTTTCCTTCTAAACACATGTTGCTACTGCTAGAAAACAGCTGAGATACTTAAGAGGAGACAATGGAAAATGCTGCCCTCCCCAAATCCCCCCCAGCCTTTTTTTAACAAATGGCAAAATGCTGTGGTCACTACCAAATATGAGAGTGAAGTCAAGGTACTGATATTTTTCTGCTCCAGTTTCTTTTTAATTAGCATTTTTTCCCCAAATACTATTAATAATTTGAATGTCGCTTAATTGGGAGACTGTACTAAAACAGCTGAACACAGTCTTTGGTCTTTTCATTCATTTCAGTGGATTCTGGATCACAGCATAATGATGGAATCACATCAGGAATGCTCACGTATCCCAGAATGAATGAATGAACAGAGCAAAAAACAAGATGCACAATATAAATAGATTTGCATGGTTAGAATTACTTAGGGAACTGAATTCTGCTCTGAACAGGTCTCTGATTTTTTAAAGCTAAAGCTAATAATGAAATATTTCTTGCACTGCGCAGCTCTCCACACAGATGAGTGAACTAAATGTCAGCTGCTGGCTTTATGGGAACGTGCAGGTGCTAGGTGACACTTGGCTGCCATTTTATGGAGTTGTATGTGTGATGCTACATGCATGCTATAAACTAGCTATAGACAAATAATGAATTGGAACAATATAATACCTGGGTCTGTGTTATTGGAGAGGGACTCCCAAGGAAAATCTTCACAACCTTGCGATATCGTTGTTCTAAATAAATACTTTTGAGAAATGAGATGACACGCTAAAAACCAGCTATGAAATAATACTGCTTTCCATAAAGATCAGCTGTAAGTGATTCTAAGGGCAGATGACTATGTATAGCAATAATGATGATCAGCTTTGTCAAGGTGCAGATGACTTTCTGAGCGGGGATGCTAACATTCCCATAGCAACCCTTAAAACTTCGGATGCAGCACACATTCAGTATATGTAGCAACCCATGCAAAGAAGGAACAAGAGCATTTTGAGTTAGGGGTTAAAAACTAAGCTAAACATAATTTAAACTATTAAAACAAATATCCTTTGACTGTATACAAGATATTTTTTCTCTTTCCATCCTATATTCTGCTCTTCTATATTCCCAAATCTATGTATAGACTGCAATGAGTACATATATACGTATAGACTTCTGTCTTCGTAGCATGACCCGTGATCTCCCTCAAGCAACGCGACCAAGCACAGGAGCAATCCTTTTGCCCCTCGGCCTGCCCCTCAGCCCGCAGCAGCGCTGCAGCTCGGCGAGGCAGGGGTTCCTTGGCCCGGCACGGCAGGCCCCCAGCCTCCGTCAGGGCTCTTCGTCCCCTCTCCGAACGTGGCCGTAAAAGCCCCTGTGAAGCCTGGGAGAGGAGCTGGGTCTGAGAGCAGGAAGCAGGGCGTGAGCTGCAGGAAGCGGCTCGGCAGCTCGTAGGGAAAGGCAGGTTAAGAGGAGGGTGGGAAAAAAAAGAAATTATGGATTTTCTAACAGGAGCTGGGTAAGACTTGCTGGCTTGACCCAGAATATTAGATATTCTGGATAGAGCTGATGCTTTTCTGTACTGAGAGTCCATCTCCTTCAGCAATAACTCACAAATCTAGAAAAGGCTAGAATAAGAAAAAGATTTTACGTTCAGTCTTCAGCAGAAGTATATTTCTTCATTAGCTGTACTGATGCATGAAAAAAATGAGGCACAATTACATTTTTATTTTTAAACTCTTCTAAGAATTGCATGCAGTCTAAAAATGTGTGCCTCTAACAAGTGCATGATCATCATCCCAGAAAAAGACAAAATTAGTTGCTTTTCTTGCTTTTGCATCCCTCCTTTTGTATTTCTCCATTATTTTTCTTCCATGCAATGTAATGGTAACAAAATATGTGCAATCATAGGAATGAAATGACATGCTGAAAGGCACCAATAAATATTGAACAATTGACTTTACTATGTTAAGCTGTCACAATTAATTTGCTTACAGAATCCGTACTGGCCTGTTAGTGAATGAGCACATAGCCTCCAGAGAGCTATTCTGACTTAGCTATTTTCTCTTGAACCCAATTGCAAATGGATTAAATCTTTCTCTATCCTTGCTTTAGCCTTCAATTTCTGTCAACAGAGTATTTGCCAGGTTTTTTGTTTATTGCAAAAGGCATTGGTAGTGGACAAAATCAGGCAATAACGTACTAAATTCCTGTAATGGTTTTTCTCTTTATAGAATTACTTTATTTGCTTTATTTTAAAGATTCATAGCATATTTTTTTTTTTAGGTTGAAAGGGAACCTCATAGTCCTCCCTCTTTTGATTTTATTAGCTAGAAGCTTTGGACTCTTGTGCTGAGATACATGTAGAGACAGGGTATATGGAGGTATCAAGCAGTAAAGAGATGAAAAAAAGCGTTAGCATCTTGAAACTTCAATGAGCTGCTGCTCACCTAGGCAGTATCAGCAGTGTTACGGGCTCAGGACATTGCTTTGTGGGGCCCCAGCAATTCTTATGGGCTCCTGGGTAAGAGGTGCAGTTGCTCAAGACAACTGTTTTTGGCTTGTAACTGAGTGACCAAGCAGTTCTCTATGTAAGTGAGAAATTATGTGATATTTGTACATATATAGAGCTTCCTCTTCAGCTCTCACTTTAGAGGCAAGGTTTTCAACACCTGGTGAAAGCTTAACTTGATTGAAATGAACACAGTTTTAGAGTTCAAATAATAATACATTTCATTTGCAAAAGAGCCTTGTGAGATGCTTTATTTACATTAACACTAAGGATTAAATAATTTCCCATTAGAACATACTGCAACCAGCTATTTTTGAATAAAAAAGTTAGCTCAGAAAGGCAGTTCAGTTGCCTTTAAGCTGGCTTACTGTTGTAACACTTAAGGACCAGTGAATCCTACCCACTACACGACATCAACATTGCCTTGATTGCAAGGAGGTTTGGAGCTGACAGTTAATGGCTTACTTGCAACTCGTGGTTACTTATTAATGCAGACATAACAATGCTTATTCCTTAACTAACCTTGTAAGCAATACAGTGATCCCAGGAATTATTCCTGCCGGAAACCCAGTGAGATGTCACAGTCTAGATCAAAAATTCTAAAACTCAAAGTAGAGCTTTTTGCCTGTAGGAAAATTACCGTCATTTTTTCATCCTTATTCCCATTCTATTTGAAACAAAGGCATTCTTCTAGAGCTCAGCCCTAGCAGTGATGGAGTCTGCGCCAGGCAACCATTGCCAACCATTCAGTGCCGTGAGCCACTGATGCCTTACCAGTACAAGCAGTCTCTGCTTTACCTTTGCTAGTGACAGTTTGCACTGGTGACAGCTCCTGTTAGGTCGCTGAGAAGCCGTTTGGTCATTTCTTTGTATGTGTTTTCAATCTAGCAGAAAAGAGAAATGCATTGTTTATAGGCTGCAGACACAAAGCACTAGCATGGAAAGAGGATGCATTCTCTCAACAAACAACCTTTTCTTGTGCCTTGAGTATCTTCCCCTTTATGGTCAAGCCACAGACCACAGAAAGTAAACCCAGCAGCCGTGCCGGCCAAGCAGCGACAATACTGTCTGAGGAAGCTGGTTGTGGTTAACCAGTGGCTGAGATTTGCATGCTGAGTTCAGAGGAAAAGGCAGCTTTTTTTTTCCTTCTTTCTTTTAAATAATCATTTGACTTGTGCTTTCCAAGTGTCTGTACATAAGTTCAAAATGCTGTAATGGGCAAAATTACATGACCAGTAACTCATGACAACTTACCAATGCTCTCATTTCTGGTAGTGGGCAAAAAAAGGCATCACTGCAAAAACTGGAACTGTTGGGCCCAGAAACCTCTGGAAAGTACAGCTGGGACACTGCAGAGCGGTCCCACCCCCTCCCTTCTGTCCACCAGAACTCACTGGTCATGGGAAGTACTTGTAACAAGTCTTGAACATCAGAAATAAATAAAACTCATTATGAACCACTGCTTCTGGTTGCCAGAAGAAACTGGTAAACTGTGGCAGTCATATATTCTCTAGGTGGTGACTACCTAGCTAGGAAACTGGTTTAATTTTATGTTTTAGAATAAAACAATAACGTTTTTCAAGTGCTCTCACGTAAATTTGAGAACAAAAACCACACTGTGCTGGGTGGGAATCTTTCTAGCACTCAGAGCTGTCTGGGGCTCTCTGCAGAAAGGTTTTACACTGGTTTTACACTGGCTTCTTTTCTAGACAATTAGAATCACCTTTTCAGAGTTTATTTTCAGAGGGCAAATTTGGAGACGGAAAATAGAGGTGTCCAGACTGAACCTTTTTTTGCTGTAAGCAGCTAAAAGTTGAATTCTTAGTCAGACTCCTGGCACTTCAGACATCATCTTAAGTGGCTGGGCTCTAACAGTCTGTACAAAGCTATCTGAAACCAGCAGAAAGAAAATCCAAAGTATAAGCAGGTTGATTATGAGGGAAAGAATAGTTTAAGCTTTTTCTAAGCATTAGCCTAAGGAAGTTGAGACTCCGTAACAGTAACAATCATTGGAAATAGACACAGTATATTTTCTAAAATAGTAACTACTTGCTCAACACAAAGAGAACGTTTGATTGTACTTAACAATAGACCTTGTTTTTTCCATGATACTGCTACTGGAAAATTAGAAAAATAACAACTCAGTCACAAGAAAGCCTCTACATAACTAGTGGGTCTTCCCCCATAACTTATGGCCTAGCTGAAGAGGAAAATAAATTAAAAATAAAGCCTGAACATGATGAACTGCAGCCCAGTTTTTACTAAGGATGCAAAATCTCTCCCGGTGCTGATTTCCAAACACCTTAGAGAACAGCTCTCTGCTCTGGCAGAACATGCAAAAATCAATGGAACGGACACTGGTATTCCCATCCCAACCAACCAGACATTGCCTTTTCTCAGAGGAGCTTAGGCATGCTAGTTAATTTTTTGTTACACTTAAACATTCATATCCTTCCAGGTAAGCCTGTTCAGGCTCACTTTCTTGAACTTTCTCTCCTCTGTCATTCAGAGTTTTACTGCTGCCTATCTTGTAGGAATCCTGTTTATAGGACTGTACACTACTGAGAGATTAGGGGCTAAAAACAGCAGGGAAAATTCAGAATTAATAAATGCAAATTAATGCTCACTGGGGAAAAGCCAATTCTCCTATAAATACACACTGATGGAAATTAAATTATTTAGTAACCTTCAGAATAGCACATAATGTTATGAAATAGCAGCTTAGCATTCACTGGTACTTTAAAAAATAAATCAGGAATAGGAAAGAATGAGGAAAAAATTAAAGCATAATTATGGCAATGTGGACATTTCTGGTGTGCCTGTATTTTGACCACTGGTTGCAGCGGAGTAAGAAAATACAGAGGAAAGCAGCAATGATGAGCGCAGATACAAAATGGCTTTTGTGGAAGCCATACTCAACATGGTAAATCCTAAAAAGTTAGATGGAAGAAAAAAGAAGAAAAAAAAGGAAAGGGATTAACTGCTATTAAGCACACTGATAGAAGCTCTGACATTAAAAAAATAATAATAATCACAGCAAGGATATGCTGGAGAAAGAGCACGGCACTGCCATGCAGTTCTTCCATGCCTCCTGCGAGCACAGCTGGACAGGGCACCCTGCGGCACGGCCCCGCTCCATCCTGATGCTGGCTTGCCTCTGGTCTGCACAGCTGGCAAGCTCCTGCGAGTTTTCCGGGCTGGGAGAGACGTGAGCTTCCTCTAGGATTTCACAAGCATCTTTTGGGCTATAAGAGATCGATCTGCATTTTTCATTGACACTTCATGGGGCAGCATGCGAACAGTCTTCCCTGTAAAAAGTACGGCCTGCTAAAAAGGCTGTATTTGTAATCTAGATTTCTAAGATGGAAAGCACAAAATGACTCATCGGCTGAAGGATGGCTTGGACAGGTTCACAGCCACCCAAGTGCAGCTGAGTGCTGAACAACTGCAGTCATTGGCAGAGTGACAAGAGCAGGATCACAGATGATCACCAAAGCCAGGTATGCTGTTTCCCAAGCCAGAGCCATGGTGAGGCTGGCACTCGTTCTTCTCAATCTCTGACCTAGGCTTGCTCCCACCCTAACTGCCAAGGAGAACAACTACAGGAGTCAGAAGTGCAGACTGACAGAGCGGGCACAACAGTTCAATGACTGGAATATTTCAATGCATATTGCACTAGTGAATCATTTTAATGCAAAACTCTATTTTCCTTTTTTTTTCTTCTCTTTCACCTCCATACCAGCCATGCAAAGAGGGAAGAAGTTAAGCATTCTAGGCGGGTCAGCCTATGGCAGTCAAAGGCTATCAATCAGCCTTGACCCAGCATACTCCAAAGTTTTTGTGTTGGCAGGATCAGTGCTTTGACAAACATACCGATGCAGAAGTAGTCTGCTTCATGATAAATTTTTTCTTTAACTTTTTAAAAAGGTCAAATGAGATGCTTAATAGACAAGTAAATGCTGCGAACTGAAAACTGAATTAACGGGACTTTAAAGCAGTATTAATCTCACAGAACAGGTTCAGCATCTTCCCATGGCACTTTGCCATGGGGTGACTAGAACAATCTATTAAAATAATCCATAAATTTCTCCTTGAAGACTACACTATGTAATTTTACAAATATAGGCAATTACTCAACAAAGAGAATAAAACAAGCACTCTAAAATACCAAAATACTTCTTAAAGACTAGAATGGAGAATGAAGACAGCTTTTTCTTATTAAACTTTTTATTAAAATTGAGCTATTTTTTACATATTTAAAATACTTTATATCCAAGTTATGCAATATGTATGAAAACAATTGTATGCAAACACTTGCATAAAAATATGTGAAATCACAACTAAGCAATATAAAGCAATATATAGCATGTTCCAAAATGTATTTCAGGACTAGAATACCTGAGTTTTCAATAAGCTGGTTTCCTGCGTTTCACTGATTTTAACTGTTACATTTAACAATATATCTGATCTCATATAAAGCACTTCTTTGGTTGGGAGAAACTGCATGGAAAGGTAGAGATCAAGCAGAGATACTACTCAAGGCCTGTCTTCAGAATCTTCTTCCCCGTGACGATCCACTGTTTGAGATGCTAAGAAGGACTCCCATGTAGCAAGGCACTTGAAAAAGAACACAGATACATATTAATATAGCAGACAGATTTCTGTAGAACTGGTAGCCAAGGAGAAAAAGAAGAAAAAAAAAAAGCAGAATACATATGCATTGTCACAAGCTGTTTCTGTGGGACTACGGTAAAAGCAAAATATGGTTTCCTAGGCAGCTCAGTGATATGCAAAATGTTAGCCAACATGCTGAGTGAGCTGTAAAGGTCACTTTTCCATAATGACAAGCACACGGTGTGAGCATCGTAATTGTATGTGTTATCACGGGAGATGCTACCATTAATTATGCCCTTCTTTAATCTCTCCCTTTAGTTACAGGCAAAGCTCTCCTCCAAACAGAAAGCACAGTCAGGCACGGTTCCTTCATAATCTCTGTGGATTCCTGCAATATACTCAATATTCTTTCCAAGTTAAATTAAAACATTTTTTTCTAAACACACAGATAATTCCTTTTTCCCCTGAGTAATGAGAAAGAAATGGGACCAGAAAGGCAGGAGGCTGGGGGGAGACTGTCTTTACAACAAATGTTTCTCTCCTAATGGAAAAATGTATTCCTAACTGCATAAGCTATTGTTTTGATCTGAAGCGTCAACACTGCAGTCACTAATAGTAAAAACACAAACAAAAACAACTTTGGTTCAGTTTGGTTTAAATTAGCGTTGGCATCTTGGCAAACCTATATAAATCCTGGAGTATTATTGAGAATCGTGGCAAGCCTATCACTAGGTAACCCATGGGGTGCTGATGTTTCTTACCAAAGTACCAGGTTTCTGCCATTTCAAGTCTGTCAACAAACAGTGCAGCTAAATTATGCAATAATTTTACATTGAACAGTCTTTTGTTGTTGAATGACATTTTTTTCTGACCCACAGCTTAATTTATACCATGTAACTTCATGTCTTGCCATTCTGTAATTTTAGTAATGTGAATTAAAACATATATATATATCATATATACTGGCTGGAATATAAAAATGGCTATCTATTATCTCTGCAGCACTGATCCAAAATGCATGTCTTAAAATGCAGTCGCACTATGTTGCTTACCCAGATAAATATAATCTACTGAAGCCTTTCCAGACAAAGATGCGGAGCATTTTTTCAGGTATACAAGTTACTTGGTTTTCATTTATCCTAATTTATGTAACCAAAACATATTTTCCAAAATGTAAGAGCAATGGTGGCTCATTTCGCTGGCAGACATTACAGTGCTGCTACAGCTGACAAGTTTTATAATTAACCATACCAAGACAAAACTAGGTCTCTGTGCCTTAGGCTCAAGCTTTTTATATTGTGAAGCATGAACTATGTAAGTGACATTTTGTTAGTGATGTATACTACAGCATTATTACAGAATGATTTTACTTGGTTCTCCTGTGAGGGTAAAAATGGAGATCTAAACAGAGGATCAGCCAGCTTTCCCACCCCCCAAAAAATAATAATAAAAAAAAAATATGCAGGAAATTAAATGTGCATGCATAGGATTGAAATTCATAATCCAATTACTTGTAAAAGCCCCACAGAAGACATAACGAAACCTAAATATACAAAATGAAACAGCAAGTGTTTAAATAAGGCTACTTTACCTAAAATATTCTGACTACTACTGCAGGTCACACATCTGTTCTGCAACACTATTTTTAGAAATAGCAGTGAGAGGTTTCCATATACTACAATTGCATATCTGACTAAAAAGGAGATATAAAAATAGAACATGTAGGGATGATAACAGAAGCCATGTGTCACATGCCATGTGTGTTTCTGTTCCAGTTCCCTAATTTTCCATGGTTGGTACCTTAAAAATATCCTTTATGATAACATTTCCTAGAGAAGAATCTGAAAATGTAGTCTTCCACGTGTGAGAGAGACAAAAATCACTTTCATAGTGTCTGGGTGCAAGGAAACAAAAACTAGAGTCAACGGAAATAGAAAAATGCTGATTCCTAGTATAATACATAAATAAATACACACAAAAAAACAACAAAACATAAACAAAAACAAACAGAAAACCAGAACAACAAAGCCTTCATAGAAGTATGTAAAAGAAATTTCTATGGTTGAAATGATTGAGGGGTCAAAGTTGGACCCAGGCTTTGAAACGACGTTCACAGAGACAAACGGGCTCAGCCATGTGGGAGCTTTTGAAAATCACATGAAGTTTGTTAACTAAGCTCCTGGGTAGGGAATTCCTAAATTCCTACGGTAGGATGTGATCAACATGCATAAGCAGCTGACTTTGGTACACAACCAAGTGACTAGTTAAATGCATCACAACAGAGGCCTCCAGGGTAAACAACAAATCTATCTATTTTTCTACAGCTTATACTAGACAGATACATTTTGGAGTTAGAGGGAAGTTACTCCAATGGGGAAGGAGTATTGTTTTGACCTAATGAATCTATTGGATCAGTTTATGCCTGCATGACAAGGTAGATCACAGGAACTAACCAAATTAGGCTTGGAACAGTTAAGAAAATCAAGAAATTTATGTTTCTGGAAAAGAGTAAGCTGTGTCAATGCCGATAAGTATCTCACTACCCTATCAAAGATAAGTTTAGCTTTATATCAGATTAATCTGCAAAGGTTTAAACAGGATTAGTTTGACATGGCAAAAACAAAATTAGAGGCTACAGATTAAAAGAAGGTACATCCTTGCACAAGGAAAAACATGTTCTTTCAATGCAAAATTAATTAAATATCATTCTACATTATGAAAAAAAAAAAAAAAAAAAAAAAAAAAAAAAAGAAAACACAACCCACAATCTTCCTGCATTTACTAGTGTACTTTATAAGCAATGGAAAACCCAACTCTGGTACATTTGCTAGATTTACAAGATCTGACTGGTATTTGGATTGTGCTGCAAAACCTACCCACTGGTTCAGACGTTTGTGTTTTTTTTTTTCTGAATAGAATATGTTAACAAAGTTATTTGCTGAGATTTTTTTTTTTTTTTTTTGATGTAAATATCCTGAAGACTATGGTAAACATGTGGGAATAAAAAGGGGAAAATGTAGTAAATGTTTAATCGCTATTACTCTTTGAAGCCAAAGTTCAGCATTCCTGGTTGCCTGGATTGTTGGCTAGTATGAACCAGGAAGACTTCAGACACCCTAGTTAAATAACAACAACTACTACTCCTTTGTATCTTGTTTTGGTTTTAGTAATGCTTTATCCTTAGGGAGCTGCAGAGGATCTATACCTAACTTAATGCAAAGCCTCCCGGTGACAAGCAGCTTTCTCAGCTGTATGCTCCACCCTGTGGACAGTTGGTGATTTCAACCTTTCAGAAGATAGCAGCTCTTCTGAACTGAGCTGGGCTACTTCAGACAGTTGTGTCATACCTAAGGCATGGGAAAAAGCAGTACAATAAATGGTACAGCAGTAACACAGACTTCCTTCCTTCACAGAACTCTTTTCTGTAAGGCAAACAAAATGATGCTGTTTTCTTCAGAAACTGGAGTAAGGTCCTGACTTTCTTTTTCAATTAGAACATTTTTGTATTATTTCAGAAAATCCTCCGTTTTAGCAATGCACTTTTTAATACAGTCATTTTTAATACAGTATGTTACTGGCTTTAAGTCTTGAATATAGAGAGACTAAAACATTTGTCAACTCTTTTCTGGAAGGAAAGGACAGGCAGTAAAGAACTTCATGAACTCCTGAGACCAACTACAGGAATTCTAAGTGGTTGGTCAGTCCTGGTAACACTGGGTACCAAATGGCATCATATTCAAATGTATGTGAAGACAGCTTGCACATTATCCCAGGAGAGACATCATTCTCATGGGTCTGTGTAAGAGCACCTATAAATTTGGAACACTGGGCATTAATTAGCGCCTTTGTTACTGAAGCACTGAGAGACAGAAAGAGATTGGTGATACCACAGCTGTAGAAACAAAGGAGCAATTATTACTTAAAAGATTGTGTTTAAGGCAGGATTTTGTTTTTTATGGAAAGCATAAAAACCCTATTCTGATGCTAAGGATTATGAGAATCCCTTCCTGAGGTTTCACTTCTAAACAGGGAAAGCAGATGCTAGTGTTTCTTTTTCTGCTGTCTTCAGGAGTGCAACACCTATAGTTTGTAATATAAGGGCTACCGACTGTAATCACTTCTCCAATAATTAATCATTGTTAGTGACCACAGGTCTCCAAAAAACCCATGCATATGTTAGATAAAAACTCCCAAACTGAGTATTAATTTTACAGAAATCTCTTGAATGTCAGTATTAAAATATTTCCGTTAAAAACGACAAAAAAATTTCCAATTTCAAACAAGTTAGCATAATATTTACTATTATTAAAACCAATGCAGCAAGATATTTTTTTCTAAATTCTAGATCTATCAACACGTAACAGCAAAAATATTTTATGCAGATTTCAATATGTAAGAAAAGCACCAACAAAGAATAATGTTTCAATACAAACCAACTTGCCCAGTATTTCAGAGGCTATTTAAGAAAACCACTAGTAGTTACAAAAATACTTGAACCATTTTTTTTTTCTTCCAGTTTGTGACTTAATGGTAGTAATTTCATGTATAGTATGAGATTTGGCATTCTGAATTAAAAATCTAATTGAGCAAAAAGCAGTTTTAGACAGAAAAAGATAGAAAGAATTATTTCTGTGTTTTAATTTAGCTAATCATTCATGAACAAAACATTCCAGTATATTTAGCATTGGTTTAACATACATATTCATGATATAGAAGCCAGAGATCAGCAGCAACTGAAGAAAATGTGAGAGGATGCCAAAAGTTTGCTGTCTGATTTCAGAAAATATTTTGATCTTTATATGTAACAACAGATTGTCAATGTCCGTGCATCTCACAGGCTGCATGCTAATTAATCAGACTTGATGATCATGAGCTCTGTCTTTTCAATTATGTTCTGACAAAATGATTTCTAAAATCAGGACACTGATTTTACACTGAGGCTAATAGTCAAGCCGTAAAAAGTTCAGAATATAGGACTTGAAGTTACAGGTATCGACATGTATCTGTGAAGAATATTGATTTATGATTCATAGATAGCTAGCTACCTGTACTCCTTTTTCCAATATAAAGAGAAGTTCTTTAAAAAACCTCAAGATATATGGGATATTTTCAAAAAAAGCACTTCAATCAATATGTTTCCTATGAAGAAATTTCACAGAATGCTTAAGAGATTTTGTTAAATGTTTTTGAGTTCTGTTGCTCAGTATATATTACTTGGAATTCTTACCAATAATGTTAGCCATGGCATTTGAGTTGAAATTAAAATTTATTTCAGCCATTTTTCTTTCTTCCCAAAGTATTAAGTTTCAGTTACAAAAAGATTTAATTTGGTAACTGCATACATCTGTGTGTCTTATAAAAATGTGTAATAAGCTTTTTGTACTGACCGCTCAAAATTGTATCGATACTCTTTATCACAGTAAATTTCAAGACAATCCCTTAGAGAAATAACTTTCTGAATGTGCAGTTTGAAAAGGAACTACATTTAAATGTTTTCCTCACACAAAATCATTGTAAAATGTTGGGGCTTCTTCGTGCAGTTATGGCCAAAGGCTGAAAACAGCGGCTGACATTGAATCAAAAAATATCTTCCAAATTCTTGTGGTTAGTAAAACAAGACTGCCCTCTGTCGATGATGAACTCAGGATTAACCACTTGGGCACAAATAAAATTCATTTTACTTAAAACATGTCAAATTGGGGATAACTGCCTCCCTCTGCCCACAGAAACTTATTCTGAAGTTAACACAAGTTCAAGCTAAGATGCAAAATGTCTTCTTTAGATATAGCGCATTGATTTCTCCACTGAAATAATGAATGAAAAAAATGCTATGAGAAAGGGCTTTACCTCTTCATAATAATGGAGATTATTGTCAGCCATATTCGTGAATGCCGATCTCATATCACACTGCATATTTTGCTTCCACCTGTCCCAATCTGCTTTCAGAGCATTATTGGCACATTCTGCTTTGTCTTCAAGTTTCCCAATCTCTTCTGAGAACTAAATATGAATTGTAAACATAGAAAAAAAATTAGTAGAGTCATGATTTCAAATGTGATTGAAAACAAGTGATCATAGTGCAGTAAGATGAACAGAACTGCAGAACCAAGGTTGGTATTACAACTAGTACATCAGCTCCCAGGGATAAATTTTAAATTATGTTCTTAATGAATAGCTCAGTACACTTTCTGAAATATTAATAGCTGAAATTCCAGGTGGTAACTAAAGTGTTGCTGAGAATATTTTTATTGACTGCAAAGTTACAGACTGTGGCACCTCTTCACTTGCACTTGACAGTAATGCATTAAAAAAAGAAAATGTAAAAGGCTTTACTGGAGCAGAATCAACTCTACAAATTAGATTTGGACAGAAAAACTGAGAAAACCCTGACAGAACCTTTGATGACCTCAGGGAAAATCAGAAGCGGGGGAATACAGCAGAAATCACACACACAAACTTTCTGATTTCTTGCCTGTCAACTTGCAATCTTCTATTGTGGAACTAACCTTTGTGTGACCATGTGAGGAAGGCAGAAATACAGAAGCAGAGAAAGAAATTAAAACAGAGGACTTCTGCAGAGCAGGAACTCTTTCACAGGGATCCAGGATCAAAAACCTTGAGGGCAGCTACTATGCAGACATTATTTTCTTTTAACTGCTGGAGATGCCCACAGCGAATTTCAACTAATGGCAATCAGTAAGTAGACAGAGGGCCCCTCTTTAATGAGTCTTCTAGTCCTCTCAGTAATTCTGTACCTATTGTCATTTGCTAATCAGCTCTGTTGGTTCTGGCTGGCACCCGATTGCAGAATGAAGTAAATCTTCTGCAGCTACAGCGCGATTCAGTGCCTTGGGACTGCACAGAGACCTTCTGTGACAAACCTCAGGAAGTCAGGCATAAATGCCACCAACAACCAACATCAGGAAAAGCTATCTCCTTACATTGTTTCTATTGCAACTCAGGTGCCATGCACCTTCCTCTTCTTCCTTGTACTCTGCTATCAGGCAAATTGTTTTTTCCTCATATAACAACTCTGTAAAGTCGGATAGCTCCTCATCACTGCTGCAGAGCTGGTGCTGTCATTGATATTAACTTCCAAATCTTTTACAGGATTTTCAGGAGATGCTTAGGCTATGCAGGAGTATCAGACTTCAGAGCAGGATATGGAAAGGTACAGTCTGCAGCCTCCAGCTTAAGCCAATGCCACAGCTGGAAGTGCTGCAGCCATCAGAAAGAAACTAAGCAACACTGTCTGAAACAGTGACAGAACCTGAGCCCAATCCTTAACGTTCATGGAGGTGTTAAGGAAGGATGACAACTCATAGATGTTTCTTGTGTGTCCCTGAGGCCAAGAAGAGACACATATGCTTCAACCAAGTAACTCACGCTTGTGTACATTTCCACTATGCAATGCCCAGCAGAAATCCTGTTCGCACTCCATATAGTCAGCATAAAATTGTCACCAAGATCACTCTGAAGTCAGTCAGTTTGTACAACATGCTGGGAATCAACTGTTTGGGATCTACTGACCGCTGACTCTGGGCCACACTATAACAAGAGGTACTGCTTCTGCCAAAAACAACCCTTCCAAGAACATTAGCGAAAGCGAAAGGTCAAGTGAAAAGAGAAAATATTTAATTTCCAAACCACAGATGCAAATTCAAAGTTTGACAAAGTGGAATCCTTCACCTCTCAAAGTAGCCACAGAACCTTTAGCTGGGAAAAAAAGAAAGGAATTTCATCTGACTGGATTTTTTTCCACATTCCACAATACAGAAATGACCAAACATTTTTAGTTGGACTTTATTTCTAGAGTGATTTTTCTTGCCACACTTTTAGATTCACAAAATACTGGATATTATTCAAGAACAAAATGAAAAAAAATATTATTTCTACTTTACTGAAAAAAACAAGTTCAATTATCTAGACAGATTAGTAATCAAACTACGGACAAGGGTAATTTCATCAACTACCAACAGCGTATTGGATATGAAAAGGTTAATCCAAAATTTAAATGTGGAAGAATTACCTCTAAAGACATTACACACAACTGCATTAGGTATCTTGGGCATGTCCCAAGTTAATTTGCCTTTCCTTCTAACGCTATAAAAACAAATGCACATAGGATACTGAAAATAGTGAATATTTGTAGATGATTTAGAGTAAGAAGGGGTTTTGAATCAATTTTTCTGCATTTGCAAGAAAAAAAAGTTCTTATTTGAAAATGAGCTAGACTACATGCTTAAAGAACTTCTCTGATTTCAAAGTCCTGGCAGCAGCATCCTCCCCTTATCTTGTTCTTTATATCTTTAAGACATTTATTTTACAGTTTGTTTTTGTCTTGCCTTTTCCAGGAACTTCGAATTTCTTCCACGGTGTAGCCATGATGTGATGTGGACAGGCAGACTGTTCTACATCCCCACCTGGATATGCAGTTTAAACATCACCCTCTAAAGTCCCAAAGAAACTGTGTGTTGTATCAAGGCGAGGGTTGGACCTAGGGTCTAGAGACAGCGTTATGCCACACTTCTTCATCTCGACTAGAAAGGTTTAAGATCTACTTTTTCACAGCTGATAAAAAATATAAATACCATCTTCTTCAGCTGACATGACAGCAGAAATCAAAGAATGCCGTGGTCTCTGAAATAACACATCCACCTAGTGTGTTCCTGATTTACGAGGTGTACATTGTTACCATTTATCCTACCAATTAAATATGGTCCTGAATCCATTTTCTTACACTGATCTCCCTGAGGCAGCTAGTGCGATAAATTACATCTTCCATCAGTGGTTCCTGCAGGACAGCACGATGTTCAACAGGCATCATGCAGCTGGCCAGGTGTAAGCTGGACACTGCCAGGGCAGAGCACTACTGGACATGAACAGGGCGACTTGTAGCCAAAGGAACTTGGCCCCAAAGCCGAGCTACCCGGTAAGTGACACAACACTTTACAGTATCTCACTATGCAAAACAGCATGACTTTTTATCTCTACGTGCATTAATCCTACAGCTTGGTGGTACTAACCCGGTTCAGCCTGGAGTTAAAATATCTGTTCAGAATGTGATAGCTTCAGCATTGCTTTTCTTCATTTCAAGCCTGAATACTAGAATCGTAGGTCAGCATTTAATGCCTATCTGGTGCCTGTCTGAATGACTGCCTTCTTCACTGCCTAAATTTTGGAGTGGAAGGCCAATGTCTGGCTTTTTAAAAGCACTACAAGCAGCTGGTTCTAAAAGCCTGGTGGGAGAAGCACGGCTCCAAAAAGATTTTTTTCCATCCAATGGACCTGACATCTCATGAGGTTTAATTCGTGATTCCAGCCCGTTTCAGCTGCACTGACCTTGGGAATGTTTTGCATTCTCCTGTTGTATAACCACCTGTTTGTTAAATCCTTTAATGTTTGCTGTGACCAATGCTAAAGATCTCACAGCCTTTTATCAGCTCTAATGACAGTCTAAGGTTCCTTATCTATGGTGGAAATGTACTTCAGGTAAGATTAGAATTCACGCCACTCATTGTCAGCAGAATTTCTGGCTACTAGATTGCACTGACAAGTTCAATCTGACGTCTGTGAGATCATTAGAAGCTACATAAGGTATGCCTAGGAATAGAAATGTGCAAATAAAGCCAAACTCAGCATTTGGCACCAATTCCAATAACAGTACTTCTGTTTTCAGACTTTTTTTTCCAATCTCCTATCATTCTGAAATCAGTCGGGTTACAAATGTTAGCAAAATAGTTCAAGATGTAATAAAAATTAAAACATAGTAAAAGCAGATACAGAAAACAGTTAAAAGTTACCTGAACAGTTAAAAATAGCAGTACACCACTCTCTGTGGCCAAACTATCATTAACACAAAAAGCCTTCAACTTCTAATTAAGAAAAAAGTCTTCAGGATATAGCCACCACTCAATTACAGAGGACAGGATTTTATGATTAGACTAACAGGTATTTGTCTTGCTGCTCTCTTGAGTCTGCAAGGAGAATTGAGGTCTCAGCAACAGCATTTTTTGAAATAATCAAGAAACAGAGAGGCTGGAAAGGTAAAGCAAAGATCTGAACATCTAAGTAATCATGTGATCTACGGGCTTTTACCAGAGCTGTAACAAGGAAATTCAGAAACAGTGAAGAAAAGACCAGGTTTACTGGAAGCAAGGACAAACATCTCCTTATGGAGCAAAACACTGTCAATATCAAATCCACATGGTAGGATCGATGCAATGCTAAAGGAAAAATTAGTCCTTTCTGTTGAAGAAAACAGAGTGCATGCACCTTGTCTGAGGACTCCGTGAGATTATACCAGAAATACTTTCTGCAAAGGCCACGTCCTGCCAGGCAATGTCCCTTCCCTACGGTGAAGAGCAGTAAGACCAGCTGCTACACAAGTTGTATGAAATTGCCATTCATCACTGAGTCACTCTGTGCAAATGCAGTCGTTTTTAGCAAGTTGCCAACAAACCACACAAATGGGAAGTACTGGTAAAAGGGATGCAATGCTGAAAAGTAGACCTAGCTAGCTGTGCACGAATAACTTAAGTGGTGACCCTTAACACTCCTTTTTGCCAAAACAAATTCTTAATATATACTGTGCTGTCACATGCACACAGCTAATAGACCCGTCTATGATACAGCCAGTGTGAGACCTCACTTAGCAATTAATTGTGCAGTGCATAGACAGATAGGTCTTACAGATAGGCTCAGACTAGACATTTAAGTAAAGATTTGCTGGAAGATGGTCCTTGCTTATTCCTATAACTGTGAAATTAGTGTTATATAACATGTTAATTTATTTGCAAGAGAAACTGTATTTCAGTCACCTTTCATGTGACATTCCCTATAAACCTGGGCGAGCGAAGAGCAGACGTGGTTCTCCTGGCAGCCAGCGATCTCTCTGTCCCCTGCCGGCTGGTTCCTGGCTGCAGCGATGCCCCTGAACATCCCTGCTACCCTGGGACAGGGAAACCGTGCGAGCCCCCACGCTCCCTCCCCCTCCATTCTCCATGTTGCTCAGAGGCTGCCCCCTCCCCACCTTTAAAAAAAAATTAAAAAATAGATGTATTTACTGACCGTCCCACTGCAGTACACAGAGGCAAATTATGAAATACACTGTAGACATCACAGATTTAGATAGTGGTAATATATTCTTATTTATTCATTTAATTGACAAGAAATCAAATGAAAATATGCACTTCAGCTGCCAAAAACTACCTAAACAGCTCATCTTTCCATGAAAGCTAATTACAACAACCCTAATAAAAAATGTCTGAAATGTCAAGGACTTTCTCCATCGATATACTAGAAAGTTGCCATAATTATTATCTAGTCATTTTTATATATTATTTACACTGTATAATGCTTGGTGTTAACACTGTGCTGAAAGGACATTAGTTAGGCTGTAGAGCTCAACTACTAAAAATTTAAAAAATGCCAGTTCTGCTCTCCACCACAGCTCTAAGCTGCACAGGCGGTAACGGAGCAGTGCAGAAAAGGTGTCCCAGCACCGGTGCCGCCATTGCACAAGGGTAGGCTGAGGCCAGAAGTGAGCCAGTGGCGACAGTGGGCAGGCCAGCACGGAGGCCGTGCAAATTTATCCCCAAATTCCTTTAAGTCATCCCACTAAACTTCACTGGTGGCTTTCAGAGCGCCTACTTCCATGAGTTACTACAGGTATGGTCTGACTGCACCAGAATGAAGATGTCCAAATGCTGGTTAAAAAAAAAAAAAAATCCTAAAAAATAACCAAGTAAGACAGAAACTTGAAGGAACAGGATTGAGAGCTTTTAATTTTAAATATGTCTAATGGCTTTGCTCATTCTACCTCCTTTTCCTCTCCTATGTCAACTGAGCAGCAGCTATGAGAGCACTGCAGCAAGTCTTACTTTCTCTTAACTCCCAATGGGGAAGTAAAGAGAAATGTTAAAAATAATCCACGGCACTGCCTGTATTGACAAAACATGATCCATGGATGCCCATTATTACCAATCCTTTGCTACAGCTGTCTATCCACTGAAGTTTCTCATGTTTCTCATGGTTGCTTCTGCCTAGCATGCACAGCTGCACAGAACAAGCTTTTTCAGAGAAAGTATGGGACATACAGAGACACCGTACAGTTACAGGGCATGGCTTCACAGGACATGCTTTCTTCAGGGGATTCATCTCTTGCAGTTAGAGTAAGGCCTAGAATATTTCAGCATTCTGTACAGAGACGTACTCACCATATCCTTGTCTGCCTTTTTATTGGCCAAAGCATCAATTTTGGAATCGAGCTCGCTTTGAATGTGGTCTCTCCTTTTCAAAACACCCTTAAAATAATAAATATATAGATAAATAAATAAATAAAGCACACTAATTTTTAGCAATGTATTCAGAAAACCATCAAGCAATTTGGAAATTTAATAAATTAAGATCACAGAATGAAACAATTCAAGAATTTTGGCATGATACAAGTACTTTCCTTTAAAAAATAAAATAAATAGTAAGGACTCATATTTCAATACCTACCTTTTATCTTATGTGGTTTTTCTAGAATCTTGGTAAATCCAAAAGCAATGCCACAAGAATCTGCCATACACGGTACCGTTACTAATTGTATGAGAAAAACTGCAGCAGCAGTTAACTTAGTAGTAACTCAACCTACAATATATTAGTTTTGAAAAAGCAACATGAGCTTGTGAAATCAAAAAAATCTTATTTGAGGAAAAGCTACAATACAAATTAGAATAAATGACTAAGAATGGTGTACAAGGAATTATTGAAATTGTGACTTTAACCAATATTATTCTGCAAGCGCCAACTGTATTTCAGTAAAATCAGATAAAATTATCATAAAAATAATAGATGCAATGACATTGTTATGTGTGCCTATTTGCTGTATATGTAATTACTTCCTCCCCTAAAACCGTCTTACAGGTTTTAGATTTTTAGCATAATGTCAAAAAATAATTAGAAAGGGGAGGAAATGTTAGTTGATAGACTACAAAACAGGAAGGGTGTAACAGATTAAATTTCCATTTCTGATGTTCATTTGCTACGTGACCTTGAGCAAGTCTTATAAATTTCTCTTTGCCTTAGTTTTCTCATCTGTAAAAGCATACTCAGGTGTGCTTATGTCACAGAAATGTTACAAGTCATTAATCCTTCTAAAAAAAAAGCAGAAGCAGGACATACATAATTGCAAATGTCAAAACCTCCTTTTACTTTGCCTTGCCACAACTGGTTTTACTGCTTCTTCTGCATATACAAAAAAGATTTTCAGTATTTACCTCTAGCACAGGGCATGTCGAAACAGCACAGGGCCTACGCAGCTCTACGTTTCTATCTGTCTTATTTGACTGAGTTCTCTCTGGTATCTTGTCACTTTAACAAGCATGACATAAAAAATGAGTAGCTGAACTTTAGAATAATATTTCATGTTTCCTTTTGAACATATATTCACTAGAAAAATTTGGCAAACCTGACTTGGGACAACTCTGAGTACTACTTTAGCACTACATACTAACACATAAATCTACCTTTCAATAGCTTAGAATATCTTCTGCTTCAATAAATATAGAAAATGTTTAGCTGTAAGCACAGAAGCAACACAATTATGTCTAGAAAAGCTGTCCTTCGTATTATAAGTGCTTTATCTTTTTTATTATTTCTTTTGCCTCTTTTAAAACTATTTTGTTGACTATATGCCAACTTTTATCACAAATGTTAAGTTACAAGATAAAAACAATAATTTTAATATTAATGTGTTGCAACTATAGGCAAGTGCTGAATTCCAATGTCGAACCAAGGGACTGTTTTATACACAGATCATTATACTTTTGTGATTTGTATAATTAATACTACCCTGCCACAAAGCCATCAAATAATTGTATGTGGACCCATGACCAATTTAGAGCTGCAGTTTGTACCCTGAAGCACAACAGCACAGTTACACTCTCTAGATTTGTTGTCTCCACTGTGAGTCAGTTAGAAAGGAGCCCATCTAGAGGTAAAAATTTACCTATGAATTTATCTCTTTCCTCAGTTTAAGGCTGAACTCCCAACACTGGAAAATACAAGGACTAATCCATTGTACTGACCGCAACTTCTGCATGTTTGCATGTTATCTTCTTGCAGCAACACACAAAGGTGCCTGTGGTGAGGTACCCTAGAAAGCAGGTTTTACTAGCGTGTGACTTCCTTCACTGTATTTTTAGCATGATTAGTAGTCCCCTCTCCATACTGTGAGAGGGAAGTAAGTTGTAGGAAAAAAAAACAACAACACATGGTGAATGAAAGGAAAAGAGCAGTAGTTAAAGAGGAATGAATGAGCTAGTAGAGAAAGATTTTCCTTCAGACAGGACCTTGTGGCAGCTTAATGCAGCATTGCAAGTGTTGCATCAAGGCAATTGCAACTAAGGAAAACAAAACAAAACAAAACAAAACAAAAAAGGAAAAAAAAAAGAAACCAGCAATGAGTAACAGCAACTGGCAACACGTGCATTAAGAGCCAGGAAGTCACTCTGTGGTTTGTGCAGACAAATCTCTCTGTGCTACACACAAAAGCAAGCACCTGTGAAAGGGTGAGCCAAACTGCAAACTAGAAGGCAGTGTCTCTTCAAAAACATGAGGGATGGGACGGCTCACAGCTAACCGACTTACAAGTTCTGAAAAATAAGATTGGAGCTGGGGGAGGGGAAGAAATACTGCAATTTGCAAAGATAGTAATCTCTTCATACCTTTAAGCAAAGTCATGCCTATCTCCACCTGCCTGCATGTACATTTAAATACCGAGGCCTGTGAGATACAGGACATTCTGTATGGTCTCTCTTTTAGTGAAATTTGTTTTAAAGACAGTGGTCACTGTAGTGACCAGTGTAGTGACACAGTCGTTCTTAACCTTTCAGCTGCTAAGCCATATGGAGAAACGGGCAATGCTGTGCACCGTGCCAACAAAGGCCTATGCTGGCCAAGTTAACTTGGGTCTTGCTCTACACAAGACCCGTAGCACCCTCAGCCCCTGCTCAGAAACCACTGCAGTAGGAGAAGGACTACCAGCAGAGTCACAAAATCAGATACTGGAGACTGCACTGGCATAGCAAATCCTAGACAAAGGCCTGTTTGTAGACATGTCTGCTTTCTGAACGCAGCAGAGTGGGAATGATGACATGCTGAAGTCAGTTTTAGAATTATGTTAATTGTCAGGTCAGATTTTTTACATCCTCTCCAAGTGTAAGAAAAATACATATGTGAAGGGGACTGAGAGCATCAGCTTATGACAGACTAAAACTTGCTTATATAATGACACAGGGACTGGAAGTTCCCTGCTTTTCTAGAAAAAGAAAACATAATTTAGGAACATCTCCTAGAAAAGGAAAGAACCTCTCCAGTCCTCCTCCCCCTCACAATCTGTCACTAGATGAGTCCGTATTCCACCAGTGTCAGAAGAGGTCTTTCTAAACTGCTGTTCCTCGAGCATTTCTGTGTTCCAGCCTCTCTGCTACAACACAGAACTCTCTTCAGAGGGCAAAATCCAAACTCTTCTGCACTGCTACCAAGAGTGGCTCCATGCCACACAAAACTATCAAGCCTTTCTCATCTGAAGGGTGCATCTAGCCTCATTTACAAGGGAAACAGGACAAACTGGGTTCTCTGCTAACGGACAGTGATCCTGTGCATGCAGGTTTACTAACTGCAGTTAATAGTGACAGCAAAAGCATTTTCATCAGTTACAAACTCTCCTCTAGAGTTCGTCAGTGGCCTAAGCCAAACTTCATATACTGCCATAAGCAATCCTTAAGGAAACCTTACCATCAGCATTTCACTGTAGAGAACATACTCATGTAAGATCGGTAGCAGATTTTCCGAGAGCCCTGCCATTCGTTTCTCTGTAGCCTTGCAACACTTGTCAATGCAGCAGGCGACGCCTTTTAGGGAGTCTGCTATATCTTCTTCTGATGCTGACCAAAGTGTGTGGATGGGGCCGTATTCCTTCATTTCATTAAAATACTCTTAACAGGAACATATACACAAGTTAGTTGTTTGTTCACTAACAGGTGTCTAAGTGATACGAATTGCAACCTCATATTTACTGTGAATGCAGCAAGAAACTGGGACTAATGTTTAATATTGGCTTAGTATGTTCTAAAAGGTGCATACTGAAGTTCATTCCAGTTCTGCAGGTGTTACCTTCTTCAGAACCTTGTATTAATCTAAACAGATAGGTATCCTAAGAATTGCTTCTGTCTCTGAGCCAAGTGCCAATTCGTGGAAGAAAGAATAAGGTCCAGAACCTCACTGCTGTTTGGTAGTACTTAATTTGGCAAGGCTGGTTATGGCCTGGAAGATGTTCATAGGAGGGTACTGAGAACACGTTTCCATTTATTGAAAATATAATTTTATCACAATTGAATTTGTAATGAAGAAATGTCCAACAAAAGTTGCCAAACAGCTCTGTGCCATGAAGAAATCGCTATTTACTTTGAGATCACTTTGACAAAAAAACCCTCCATGGATAATATAATTAAGACTCTCATGTTAAGCAATTACAAGCAGGAATATTTTCTGAATGTTCTGAATCACAGTTATCAACAGGTCACCTCCCCAGCAGTGCAGCCCTGCACACTAGTGTTCTGCCTATTGCTATTTGGAAAATCTAGAAAGAAGATACATCCAGCAGCACTTGGGAACACGTCAAAGTTCGTAAGGTTTTCCAAGAAGTATTTTGTCATTGGTGACTTGAACCTAAGAACCTCAGACAGATATTTCCACTGGAAAGAACTATAACAAAAAGGAACCCTTTTCAGCAACATTTATTTTCCTTTTATAAGACCCCTCCAGCCTAGTGAGGACACACTGAGATGTGGTACTGCACACTAAAGCACAAGGTCTCAGTTACTATGGAACAAAGTGTAGCACTTCAAATTGTATTACATATACAATAACATCTCTCAAGTGCTGACCAGTAGAAATTGTAAACAGACCTAGTCTGAGATCAGAGTCAAGCTCAGAAAGTTAATAATTTAGAGTTTCAAGTAGGTGTGCAAACTGCTGTTACTGATGAAAAACACGAGCTTAAGTCATCCTTCTCAAGAGAACTCTAACAGGCACAGATTCCCATGGCAGAAACTATGGCCAACAGCAAAGCTCTTAAAATAATCTACTTGGTCAACACATAAAAAAAGGTGTGGAAACACATAAAAAAAGGTGTGGAATGAAACTGAAGAAGACATTTAGAGATCTGGAGTCTCTGCAGCATTATGCCAGGACAAGACAGGAGAAAAAAACTGTAACTCTACATTCCATTCAAAGTACAAAACAAAAGGTCATGCAGATCTCCAATAACCACAATAAAATGACAGCCACACTTGTTTTCTTCTTTTTAAGCTCCTTACCGGGTAGGTCAATGACATGTTAAAACTTTCCCTGTAACCAAGCTATTCAAGTTAACTTGAAGATCTGCCAGAACAATGACCATTATGAAAAGCACCATATAAATGCAAGTCTCCCCTTTTTCCCTGCTTGCTGGAAAGAAGTATTTTGCTTGGCATAATGAAAATGAATGTACTGTTTACAACAGGTTGTTTTCCAGTGTATTAATTTCTTAAATCCATAAAAAGATATTTGTTTTCTACTTACCCCTTTCTTCCTTGTAGATTCTATGAGCTATTTTGTCCAGTACATTTATTTTCTGACTAAATGTTTCCATATAATCATTCATTTCTGTAAACATTTCAGGACGATTTTTAACTCCTCCTCTTACTGAGGATGCTACAGCTCTTACAGTCTGTCCCATTCTGCTCAGCAAACCAGGGCCCTGCTTCTTGTGTGAGGAGAGTTCCTAAAAACAGAACGTGCTGAGTTTACTCGCACATACATTTTTAAATTCTTTAAAAGTAATATGTGGTTAAAAGCTTTCCTTTTTGTTTTAAAACAAAACTATATTCATAGACCTCTGTGGGAAGAAAAAAAAAAAAAAAAGCAATTCAGATGTCTTTTTAGTGGATAAATCTCACTCTAAAATTATTAGACCAGTGTCAGTATCATAACCGTCACATGCATTTATTAACTAAGCCTTTCTGGACAAACATAAACATGCTGTGCGTCATGCTCTCACAAAGAATGATTAAAGATGGCAGAAAACCTTTACCCTTTCGCTCCTTAGAGTTGACTAGATGGCAATTTAGCCTTGTGAACAGGAAAGCAGAGGTAATGATTGCAGAAAGAAGTCATTGAGTAAAGCAAACAACGTTCCTACTGGAAGAAATAAGCCAGCTATTTTCTGTAACTATTTTTACATGTTGATAGAATAACCTTTGCTAAAGTTCAGAGGCAGACTTTTCTGAGTACAAAACTCTGATCTTCAAGTGGCAACATCTTGCAAAAATGCCACAGGAAATTCAAAGGATATATTTTTCTTTTATGAGACCAGTATAACTTAAAAAAAAAAAAAAAAAAAAAAAAGCAGATGAAAAAGACAAGTGCCATGCCAAAACAATAATTCATTTAAATTACTACTTTTCATATAATCTTTGAAGTTTATGTGTCTAATAGAAAGCATGCAGAGTTGAAATATTGTGCCACAAAAATCCAAAACGCAGCAACAAAAACTGCTTTGGCAGGTACAGCAATATTTATGGCCACACGCAAGATTACCAAATGCACAGAAGAAAAGGTTATCTCGGGGGACGAATATTCCATAAATTCCACACCTTCTTCTGACACTTCTGTAACAAGCCGTGGGAGGATGCTATTGAATACTGAACTAGGGAGACTCCTGATACACTCTACTAACACAAGACGTGTTTTCATATAACTGTAGATAAAAATAAAGCCATTTTACCCAGGCTTGTGCAGTAAGAAAAATTTTGAAGTCTTCATTAAAAGTTAAAGTTGGATGATCAGCAATGCGGTTCAAAAATTTATGTAAAGCTTTTCTTCGAGTCTCAATGAATTCATTGCTAAAACGTTCCACCATTCCTTTCATTATGAATTTTTCAGGCAATGGCTAAAAAAAGAAAAAAAAAAGTATTTTGTAGAACTTGCATAATATTAGGGATATTATAACAGTTCCACTACTTACTGAAAACATAGATATAGCTTGTAAAAACGAATTGCTACAAAACTATCATATTTAACAGTATAATCTGGCACTTGTAGCCGATAGTATAGCAGGATACAAGTACAATTAAGAAAGGAAATAAATTATTGCAAAATACTGCAAATGGCACAATTGCAATCATAAGAAGTGAATTACAGAATTTTTAATTATCATTTATATACATACATATAAAGCTACTAAAAGGTTAGTTTGATGTTCACTAGAGTTCAGAAACACAAGAAAGCCTTCAAGCAGCTCTGTTTAAAACTGGGGTCATCTTATAAACGAATAAAAATAATGTAAGTTTTAACAAACGAACAGGAATAATTAGTGTTGGATGTGCTTCTTCGAGTTTGCTCTTCAACCAAAGGAAATCCTGATACCGTCTTCGAACTTCATATTCACAGGAGTCAAATTCACCACGAGATGTCTGAAAACCATGGAGATAAAAAACAGGACCAGAAAGTGAGAATACTGTGAAAAAAGAACAATATTTTTTTAGATTTTGAAGAAAACCGCATACCTCAAGGGAATGCATACATGATTCTATTTTGCCCTTGCTATTTACTTGCTGTTTTTTAATGCACGATGATCAATTTCTTAATGAAACAGAACACACGCAATTTTAGCAACAAATCAGAGTTCTACTTTAAAGCAACAACATCAACAACAAACGAAGTACTGAACAGCAGAGTGACCTAAAATAATCACCCTGGCAGTGTTTTCAGAGGATTTCAATCATTACTTTACCGTGCCATTTCCCTTTTAACAATCATGGTTATGTTGATTACTTTTAGGGCACTTCTTCTGAAGTGATTTGAAATCGATGAGTGAGGAAAGTCCATTTTCAGCATTCTGAAAAAAAAACTAGAAATAGCCGACATACGTCCTTGGGGCCTGCTGATGCCAGTCAACAATCCCCACATTCAGAACGTGAAAACTTCAGCACATCACAGAAGTAACATTTCCTGTGCTGCTTAATGGATTCTGCTATTCCATCATCAATTCCAGTTCTGTAGCCCTTTGTCAGAGCTTGCAAAAAGACCTTTAATGCTTATAAAAATGCTTATTACAGCATTGCAAAATTGTCAAACCATGAGATTTATTTTATCACCACTCTATCTACTGGAATCGAGCTACAAAGAGCTCATGTTTTCATCAGAGTGATGCACGCTGTTTAGCATTTGTTGCACGGAGATTTATAATCCAATGCAAGTAAATTCTAAAAAACTCAAAACACACTTTTGTAATCTAAACATTTTGAGGACTGAATAATTTTTTTCAAGTTATGTGGGAGGAATGACATTACTTTATCATCAACAACCAGCACTTCAAATTAAATATGATAAGAAGGGATGGAAGAGATAAAAAAGTAAAAGCAATCCACCTTACAGCCCTTCCATACTTGCCTGCAGAAAAAATGTTCCTTTGTCTACAAAAAGAGGCATAAAGTGAAAATTAATGCTAGCAACCTAATGAAGATAGCTCTCTTCCTACTCTTTAAATATTTTATGAGGAATTGATAACTTCTCTTATTTAAAGATGAATAATTCCCATTTGAAAATTTGGTTTTAAATGAATCTCTTAAAAAGAACTCAAAGTAAAATAACTTAACACAGTAATTCTCAAAACATAGCCTGCAGAATATTTGCTGGTAATCCCAAATGATCTGTCTGGTCTCACAACGCTAACTTTTTCTCTATTTCCAGTGAATAATTTGCATTCAGGACAGCTAAAAATACACTATGTTGTTTCCTAATATTACTTTTTTTTTTCATTTGAGAATTGTGGCAGTTTCCCAGAAATCATATGCAACTGTTGATGGGAAACAAACTTCCCCGTGGTAGCGGGCACTGCAATTACAAAAGAATGGAGCTGAAAGACTTTGTAGCAGCAAGTCTTTCAATGCAAAGCAAAAGACTGCTGGCCTGCAAGTGATCCAAAAGTCATATAATACGTGCACTCACATAGTGTCTTCAAACAAAATCAGTGTCTCTGCTGTTCCATATTCATGTTGAAGATCACCATAGAAAATATTTATTTCCATATAGAACTGAATTTGCCATTGAAGGAATACCAGCTATTTTCTCAGTATAAAAATATCTATGTACATACCTCTGTAGACTTGACTGTTTTTTTTTAGAAACTTCCACAGTTTCATACAGTTTTAGTGGTCTATAACTCATAGCAAAATCAGACTATGATCTCAACTTAGTAATATCGCAGAATGGTTCAAAAGAAGAGTGAAAATACTACTGTTGTTACCAGTGTAAGCCATTAAGGCCATGAATAGATGCTTACCTTTGTGATTACTCTGTATGTAATGAATGTTTCAATGGCTGTAATGTGGCTTTCAGGATCATCGACAGTAATGAAGAGATCTCTTAATTCTGGCTCATCTTCAAATTTATACTGGTTTATCATAGATGAGGGGGATATTGTCATTGAAGGACTGAATGAGTTTGCTTCAGCCAATGATGTATCCTGCATGTAAGACATGAGAACATTTGTTGAAACATATTTACGCACACACAAACACGTCTCAGGTGCTATAATGGCAAATTTTTAAATAGACTGAGAAAACATAGGGCAGATGAAAGAATTATATGATATGTGGCAAATCTATTATTCTTCTCAGTATTCACTTCAGTAAGAATCTAAGAAATAAGAATGAGACTTATTCTTTAACTGATGAAAGCAAAATGCTACCCTTTGACAAGACCTTTATGCATAGCTAGAAGGAGAACTTGCCTGTGAATGCTAAAATTAGTTATGATTACAAGCACCCAGTATTTGTGTAGTATGATTACCAGCTTTATTATAATTGTTAGAAGCCAGTTACTCAGGAGTCATCATGGTTGCATTATCTCTAGTAAGCTGAACAGGGTGGATAAGAAATTACGATTTTAAAAAACAGGACAAAATCTAAATCAGAATTTTTATTGGAATTGGGTGTCCCAGTTTGCATATATTTTAAAATAGAATTTCAAATGGGAAACTTTTACAGAGATGTAAATTTAATCTTTTTTAAAAAATGATAACGCAGTACAAAATTGCTGCTTAATTTATTAATTTAATTAAATTCACTAACTCAGAAAACAGCATAATTAATAAATTATTAAAAATAAATTAGAGCAATTAAAATCAATAATCATATTGTAAATACCAGACATTTAATATAGCTTTTCTAATACATCCAATGCAATGAAGTATTTCAATGAATAACAAACTTCAATATTCCCTGGTGTTTTTGGAAAGTTGCTTTCACTTTTGAAAAACTTAAGTTTATATGCAAAACTGGATAAAAACTGTCTATTTAAATCAGAATTTCTGAATGAGATCATCGGGCAAATGAGCAACCACCCCGCCTCATGCCAGCCCACCGCCGTGACCCACCAGGAGCCCCGCGCTGCGCTGCCATCCTACACAAGACTTCTGCGCTGCCCTTGGCATGGGGAGCTCGCTTGAGCTACCTTTCTATCAGCTTTATGCCACGGTAAAACCAATTGCTTGCTTGTCCAAGCCTGTGACTAAGCAACATAGAACAGCTTGGGTTGGGACGAACCCTAAAGACCACCCAGTTCCAACGCCTTGCCCTGCACAGGGACGCCACCCACTAGATCCGATTCCCCTTGGCCCCATCCAGCCTGGCCTCGAACACCCCCAGGGATGGGGCATCCACAGCATCTCTGTGCAGCCTGCTCATGAAATTGGCTACTCTCTTGCCAGCAAAATAATCCCAGAGTGGTTAAAAAAAAAGGCCCTTTCTAGTGCCTTGCTGGCTATGGAGCATGCAGCAAAGGGATGCTGAAGAGGAAACTGGTGAAATGTCAGGAGTGGAAACGTGTGTGCCCACGCAAACTGGAGTCAGGTATTGCCACGTGGGACTGAAGAGTGCAAGACTGGTGTCACTGAGGATGCAATGATTTTCTCCTTTGGATTCAACCAAACCAAAGCTGCCTCTGGGATATGTTCTCCCCTCTCACTCTTTTCCAGTCTTAAACCTCATCGTACACTGCCAGCTCCCTTCTTTGGATTTTTCAATGTACTCTCACACATACGGAGTAGAAACTTCTATTGGCAACTATGCACTGAAAGCACTCATGTACCAGATCTCCTATCACATACGTACAGTTCTTTGACCAGGGAAACAAAGCCAAGAAGAGAGATTAAAGACAATGCTTTAAATATTATAGGGCTGCTTACTTGTGTGCCAGTCACGTTACGTATTGTACTCAGCCTGTTCCAACCCAGACTTCTGTACTGGTATGTAGTCTGCACTGCTGGCAGTGGTGGAGGATGAATAGAAAAGCTGTGTTTTCATGGCTCACCAGCGCTAGCTGCCCATGCTCCCCATGAAGAATGAAACTGCTTTCCAAATGTGCTAGTTCAGGGCAGGCCATGTGATTCAAAGTGCTGAGACAATGGGAAATTCCCAGGGAGATAAAAATGTACGGGAACATGTAAGGGACTTGGATGGCCACATACTTGAGGAATAATGATACTGCAAAGCCTAAATTGGATCAAGGCAAATGTGTCTCATATCGCCTAATTTCCTATGGGTCATTACTATCTTAATATTTCCTTCCTCTTTCTAGGTTGCTACTAAAACTTGTTCTATACAGGCAGGTTTCTGAAAGCATGCTTTTCTATGAAAGGCCTAAAAAATACATAGCTTATGGAATAAAATGCTGATAATAAAAATCCACAGAGTAGGCAGGACTTCTGCTTTGTTGTAGTACGGTTGCTGTGTCATCTGCACGTGAGTGAATGCATGTAAGGTTTAAACAAGCATCTGTTTCTCTATCATCATGATACTTCAGGTTTATTTCCAGCAGTTCTTGAAGGTTGGCTGACATGTCTGATGCCATCACAGGAACACAGTTAAAAAAAAAAAAGGAAGAAAAAAAAAAAGATAATTTTCTGTTTTCTACACAGCTGTAATTTTGGGGTTGGTTCTCTTTCTGTGTGCATACTGTTGACAATGGAAGTTGTATGGCAGGGGAAAAACAGACAATTCTCCCAGCTCTTGGTTTTTAAAACTTGTTTTTAAACTTCTTTCCTCTTTATCTATGTGAAGAAAATCAAGGCCTTGCCCTTGATAAGCAGGTACTTTCCCACACCTTCCACGACTGCACGTGCCTACCACCCCCCTCCTCCCTTCCATGCCCTTGAACTGCTGGCAGAAGGGATGGCAGAGCCGAGCGGATCAGCAAGTGGGTTTGTGCACTTTGAGTCACTGGCCAGGGCAGCAAAGGGACAGAAAACCAACGAGCTCCTGCAGCGTGGGGGCCTTGCTCTGTGTCTCCTTCCTCTAATGCCAGCAGTTACCTTATCCCACTCTCACATTTGGGCTGAAGTTGGTCAGTAAGACTCCAAAATTAATAAAGGACAGAAAACACTCATACAGCAGGGGCAGCCTCAAAGTAGGCCGAGCACAAAGCTGAGCCAGCAGCTCTCTGTATAAAACATTAAGCCCAGGGGTTTGCCAGAGCACTCCTCCTCCCCAGGGCACGGCTCAGAGCTGCCACCATCCTTCCCAGTCAGCACCCAGAGCTCGCGCTCTTCTGGGGCCAGCAATCCAAGGCAGGTCTGGAAGCAAAGGATGTGGGGGCATAGGTTATCTTGTAAGCAAATAGCTCAGTTGTTGGAGCATTCTTCAAAGGAAAGAGATTCAGGAAGACAGAATGGTTCCTTGGTTGAAATATTCAATTTTGAAACAGGCTTAAATCCTCTATCAACTTGTTCTGGAAAAAGTGGCTTCTATGCAATTCTGTGGGGGCATGTACATCTTTCCTACGAACACCATGAATTAAGTCTTCTGTAATCATGGAAGTGAGACAAGCATTGTAAAACTGAGTTTTGAAAGGAGGGCTGCTTAACATTTTAAGTATTAACCAAGTCACTGACAGCTTTGTCAATGTCATGTCAGGGTGCCACCAGCAAGGAACACAAGGATTACTGGAGTGCAGTACATGGCCTGCTATACTTTGAAACCCATGGAAGAAAGCAGGTTGCAAACACTGCATTCGTGTGACTCATAACTCAACCCTGAGAAGCTGGCTCTGCTAAAACGACCTCAGAACTTTTTCCATGGTAACAGAAACTGGGATAAAGTGAAATGCATGTTACATTATGAAATGCTTTATCAGAGCTGCCGAATAAAATGCTAGCCTGTACGATTTGAGGTATGTCACCGGATATTGGGCCAGTGGTTTATGACACTATCAGGTTAACTGTCTATGAGTTTTCATACAATAAAAGCTTTGCGTTTACAACTTGAGTAATAACTTACGGTATTGAGGCTGACAATTTTTAAGAAGCTCATTTTTCACCATTTTGGTAGCTGGTCCATTTCACTGACTAAACTTAGAAAAATGAAGTCAACGTCAGTGTCAGGCACTGAGCACCGCACTGCCGCTGCATCCCACTTGGCCTGCAAATGCTGCGGACCTTAAAGACAGTGGTGTGAGACACTCCATTAAAACACAATTTAATACAAGGTGGTCTTGGAACAGCACGTTATGGAAAAATCGGTTTTACAAAAATAAGTCTGATGCTACACATTTAGCTTGTCAGTTTCCCTTTACTATACAGAACACACACAAACAGAGGATGCAACCCCAAATCACCCGCACAGGTTTTCATCTTCTCAGCCCTCAAGCTGCAGCTGAAAACAAACTGCATTTCTGGCCAATATATAGCCACTAAATGCAGGTCTCTAAGATTTGGAAAGAACACTGAGCTTTAGCATAGCTTGACACATTTTCTTGTTCGCAGAAATAGGTTATCATTTGGCACATGGTACATCTTTTATTAGTAGCTAACATTAACAGTAGTTAAGATTTAATATAAGCAAGAAATATTTTTGCATGAATCTGGATGGCAGTTAAGGATGTAGATATTTCCCATAGAGCAGCAGTATCTCATATCATCTATACTTGTTTTTATTTTTTATTCTCAAGGAACTTCACCCTTGACAAGCAAGCATGTTGATATGTTGTATTGATAGGCACTGACACCTGCATGCAGAACTGCCTGAGCTTACCTCGTAAGCGCAAAAGGATTCAAGGTAAGATACAACTAAAGTTATATTTAGCATTGGTTTTGTCTGCCAGCTCAGCAAATCATTACTTTCTTCAGATCAGATCAAGACTGATACTTTTCTAGAAAATATGATTTAGCTAAACCCTAGTCATGCTTCAGAAAAACACTGATAACTTGGTGAAGTTGAGCCTGACCGCTTGTAAGTTACAGACTATTAAGTTACCTAATAGATACCTCTGGTATTAAAATGTATGAATTTCAAGAATTTTATTGCAGTCACAGTTTAAATACATAGCTCCCAAGAATGAGGCTTTTATTCCAATGTTTTTTTATTATTATTATTCACACATACAAAGAAGTATCTTTTTTACGCAAATATAGAAAATATACGCTTAATTCATATTACATTGGGTCCTAATAAAAATGTTTGTTATCATATTTTCAAATAGGAAAAATATTTACTATTTCTTTCCATTGTCATACATCCCGGTACCAACAGTTCAGAAGTCTCTGAGGGTGGATGGGGCCGTAGCTGCCCTATACATTCTTTCCACCTCAGCTCTCTGAACATCCTTACGTGATATTTTATGTAGTCTTGATAGGGCAAACGTATCCATCACACGCTCTCTTCTTTAGTGGCTGAGAAGGCGAGAGTTAAGCCCCATCTTAACTAAATCAGCACAAAATGAGAACCCTTACACGTGGCAGCCACACCACACTTCATTAGATTCATCAAGATCAGTCATGCTGGCAGCGCTGCTGTACGCGCACACAGACAGCTACCGCCGCGTGCTTGCGAAACGGGTGCCAATGGGTCACGGCAAAACGCTGCTGCTGCCGACCTACGCGGCGGTGCCAGTTCCTGGCCCTCCCTTCGCCGTTAACACAAACTCGGCCTGAAGCTTGCAGAGGGGTGCCGCTATTCCGGTACAGCCGCGGCCACCCGGCGGGACTGCGTGCTCGGTTTGCAGACACACGCACACGGTAGGCGACAATGCGAGCGCCACCAGCGTTACTCGGGCTCCTGGGCGATTTCAAGGGACGGGCGGCTCCCCGCGGGCTGCCTGCCCGAAGCAGCGCGCCCCGTGCCCCGGGGGGCGGCTCGGCGCTGACCGGTGCACCGGGACCGGCCCGGGGGCACCGGGAGGCAGCGCCCCGGGGCGCGGCAGCCGCGGAGCCTCCCCCGGCCCTGCCCGCGATGACGGCCGGCCCGAGCGCCGCGGCCCCGCGGCCGAACCCGCCCCGCCGCTGCCCGGCGCCGGAGGGACGGACGGACGGACGGACGGACGGAGGGAGGGAGGGAGCGGGGACCCGCCCGATGCCGGCGGGGCCGCCGCGGGGAGCGGAGCGGAGCTGCCCTGCGGAGCCGCGCCTCCCGTCCCGTCCCGTCCTGTCCCGTCCCGGTCCCGCCGTACCTTGCTGAACACCTCCAGGTCGTCCTCCTCGTCGTCCAACTCCAGCACCTCGGCGGAGGCGGCCAGCAGCGGCGCCCGGGCCACGCCGGGGAGGATGGCGGGGAGCTCGGCCCCGATCCCTCCCCCGGCGGGGGGGAGCGGCGGTCCCGGTACCCGGCCCTCTGCCTCCATCCTTCCTGCGAACGCGGGCGGCCGCCCCGCCGGAGCCGCTCCCCGGGGCACCGCAATTGGCCGCCCGCCGCTCCCCCGGCCCCGCCCGCGGACCGCCCTCGGGCCGGCCCCGGCCCCGGCCCCGGCCCCGGCCCCGGGGCGCGCCCAGTGCGCAGGAGTGGAAGCGGCGGCGGCTGCGGGAGGCCCCGCCGGGACGGGACGGGGGCCGGGGCCTCTCGGCGGAGGCCGGTTGCGGGGCGGGGGGGGGCGGTCCCTGCTCAAAACGCCCGTAAACGTCTTCGTGGGGGCGTGCGGGGGCTGCCCGCGGTTAGCCGAGCGCCTGGCGAAGGCTTGTGGGAGCTACGGCCTCTGAGCTGGGGCGCTGCGGAACAGCGAGACTTGTCCGTGAGAGCTCGGGAGAAACGGGCAGCCCGGGGGTTACTTCCTGGGAAGTCCAGGCTTCTTTCTTCTGCTTCCAAGTCTGCCCAGCTGGTGGGTGCCCTGGCTGCAAACACACATCCCAGGCGGAAAATAGTACGCCTTGCTTCTTGCCTCGGGTGCCTCGGGCAGCCTGTCTGTTGTTTGTAGCTGGGGGCTTACTTGTTTGCCCTTGATCTTGGGGTCTGGTCTGCTTTCTGACGTTGAGGCTAGAGATCACTTTGGGGTCAGGTTTACTTGTAAGGTACTATTGGCACCATGTTACACCTGGAAAGGGGTTTGTGTGGGAAATAATCAACCATTTATAAACGGTGAAGCTGCAACAAGTTCAAACATCAGAACTGAGGGATTGTGAAACTGCCCGAGATCCTTAGCTCTTCCCTTCGAGCATCCCCGTTACTGGCTGTCATCAATGCAGGGACCGCATGTTTTCCCCACAGCCTCTCCCTCGTCCTATGCAGGGTAATTCCTTGAAGGCAGATGAGATGGAGCAGGCGGTGGTGCTTGTGGGAGCTCAGGACACCCAGGAGGTGAGCAGCCGGGTTGAGGGCACAAAGGGTTGGTGCAGCAGCTCCTGTGCTGAAGGCAGGAGTCCTTTGTGCTGCCGGGCAGGTCCGACCTGCGGTGTGGAACAGTGCTCTTCTTACAGGCTCAGCTGAAGTCAATGGCAACTTTGTTAATGTTGGCTTCAAAAGTCCTAGACTGGTACTTAACAGGCAGATGTGGCATAATTTTTCTTTACCTTTGTTCCTTAGCTGTCAAATTAGAAAAGGCAAAACCCATAATCAAATGGAAGTACTTCAAAAGCCATTCATTCATGAAACACTCTTAGCAACTGATGAGGAAATTCACTTCATTTTTCATGCTTTTCGATGAACTCTTGAGCCACAACTTTAAAGAGAGAGAGAAGAATGAACACCGAATATTCACAGAACTGTGCAAAGTGAAAAAGAGTATGGCTGTGTAATTCAAGAATGTGTGGTCAGACATCTTGATCTTTGAAGAAAAAAGCCCGCAAGAGCCTACAACTCTGAGGGACTGGTGCTGCTTGTGGGGTCAGGACAGGGCTTGGCAGCAGCCCTCACACCTCAGCAGGCGGCTGCAGCCATGGTCTGCGCTCTGCTGCGGGCAGCGGGCGATGGGCTGGGCTGGGCTTGGGTACTGCTCAGGTGAAGCTGGTGCTTTCTGTAGCTTTCAAGTAACGGCAGGCCCTGGGGTGAGGCCTTCAGTGCCTGCCTGTCTGCCCGGCCCGTGGTGGGGCCTCGGGCTTCATCCCGCGCTGCTCCAGGCTGGTCCGTGTGGTGGGGCAGATGCTTCTCACCCAGCACCAAACACGGCTCTGCCCACCTTGGCGCCTCATGGCAACTTCCCGCTGCTCTTGCTGCTCCTACTTTATCCTCGGGTGCCTCGTGTACCAGATCCCCACAGGAAATGTGTAACGTAGAATACCCTGCTGGAAGGGGCCCACCAGCATCTGCGAGTCCAACGGGACCACCCCAAAATCAAACCGTACGGCTTTCCTACTCTTCCTAACTCACCCTCCATACAGAAGTGGTTAGAGTAGCTAGGTTGTTCTCTGCCTGCTGCTCTGTACAGGTGACAGATGAGCACTGCTTCCTGTTTGGTTTTCGTTTTATTTCACTGTTTTAAAGTGCTAGAGGCATACAGGGTTTCTGAATGAAGTACCTACAGCCTGCATAATGCCTATTTTATTAATGTGTTTGAATTTAAATTCAGGTGTTACACTTGTGAAGCAATAACTGAGAAAAAGGAAAGTTACTGAGGATCAGAATTCCAGACACCACACATTGGAGATGATAAATAAGGGACAGCCAGTCACAGAATGTATAAAACTGATGTACTGTAGTCTTGAATACTAAGGCTGTCATCTCTATCATATTATTTTTTTGAAGTTTTACCATTCTCCTGCATTCTTTATTTCTGTTTGAGAGAGATCTCAGAAGATACTTTAATTGGACTTTTTTTTTTCTTATAGTTTTTATTATCTCATTAATCAATCTTAACAAGACATGTTTTTGATTGCTCACTGGCAGGGCTTATCTTTCTGTGTTTTATATTTGAAGTACCAATCTGTGAGGAAAAGTTACTCATTGTCCTTTGCTCTATGAAAAAAGGCATTACCTTTATCAGTTATTTGGAGTTTTAATCACTGCTAAAACGAAGTAGAAAGCCATTCTGCCACCCCTTCCCCCTGCCCTCCACCCCAGCTGTCTCTAATCTAATGAAAGGGCCAAGGGAATAAATTGCCACTTAGGGACACCTGCCCTTCCCCGCCAAGCCACAGTTACCAGCTCCTCTCTGCCCTGCAGTATTTAGCAACAAGAACTTTTTACAGACTCAAGAATTTGTTGCTGATTTTCTGGTGTAGGACCAGTGACAACTTTAAACAGTGAAATAGTTGTGCTGTTCAGAGATGTAGGTCACGTAAATACTACGTTCAACAGAGGGGATTTACAGGTACTGTTATTTCAAAAGTGCATTGCTGCAGATCTTGCTTACTATTAATTTCTGTGTGTGTGCGCACATGTATGCCAGGAGGCTGCATGTTCCGTGAGCACCTGGGATTTACACATTTAACCACAAATACCCTTCCCTGAGCATATGGAATTATATCTTGTCAACAATCAAGGGCCAATATGTCAGTTTTCATGCCATGAGTATCATTGCCCTACTTTCTTAAAGAAATAGATACTGCATTGAGTCAATAGTGAACAATATTTTTGGAAGGAAATGTTAATATTTTGTAAAATACGGTGTTGTCTAAGTAACTGTTCGGTTGTCATGTTATGCTGTGAAACCTTCAGTTGTTTCAGGCCCTCCTACTCGGGAACACTGAGTGGAGCATTCACATATGCCAGGGCTGAGCTGCAATTGCCTCCAACTTTTATTTATTCACTTAAACCCAAAAAGCTATTTTGTATTACAAAAATGTCAGTATTATTCCTGCTTGCATTTTCCCTCTTTCTTTGGTAAGAGCGTTGATCCTAGCTAGTAATCCCTACCAGAGTTGCTTTTTCTTGAACAAATTAAATTTACAAACACCGAAGCAGAACCGAGCTATTCCTTCGCTCTCATGTGCAGGCTGCGTGTGATCCCTTTAGGCCACAATACCACTTTGAATGCTTAATGTTGACTTGTCGAGTTTCACCAACTGCACGGTGATACGGACAGGATTAAATCTTGTTTTATTGCATCTCCTCCCTAGCCAGGCAGTCGGGGAGTATGGAGGGCTCACGGTGTTTTACTCTGTTCCACCACGGAAGTGCAAATAATAAACATATTAGTAAATCTGCTGACATTCAGCACCTTGACGCAAATGAGCAGGTTTTGCTAGGTCTGAAATGCATTGTCAAGTGGAATTCTTGTCAGGGTTGTCTCATGTATAAGCAGAAGTCATTACATTTACACCCAGAAGATATTTCAATGGTGAATTAAGGGCTGACCTTCACGTCATACTGTTTATTAGTGCAAGCTTTATAGAAAGTTCCATATAATGGCTCAAAATAAGGTTAACTATTTGTGTGCCATGCCTAAAATGGCCACAGAGTCAGAGTGTGAGAGCTTTCAGATAAGGTGTCAGGTGCTTAGCTTTTCAGCTTTTTTGCATGTTATGTTTTGGTTGGAAGGTAACTGTTGGGCTCCTCTCCTGTTTTTATTATTATTGTTGATGTTACTAGGTTAAGAATAGAAGGTGCATTAATTGGCATATTTTAAAACGTTGCATCTGCCAATGGATAACTGCCAAGCTTATTTTTTTCAGAGACCATCAGGCTGTCTTCATTTTCTGACTGCCCAAAGGAAATTACAGAATACCATACTGAGAATCACGTTACCTTTTTTTTTTTATAGCTGCAGATTGTTTTTATGACATTGTAGATGTACAAAGCCCTGATCAATATCTAGAGACTTTCTATCCTTTTAAGTTATGTGACTGCCAAATTTTAGACATAAAAATATTCTGGGTAAAGCATTATTGGGTTTCATAATTTTTGCATCTAAAAACAGTTGCTGAGGTTCAGTGGATATGAAAGCATTTCATATTTCAAGATTTTTTTTTTGTTGGTAATACTTTGAACTGCTGTGAGGTAGTGTCCATCCGTTCTGATTTTGCATCGTCCCTTCTGTTGAAGGAAAAGTTTAATGTTTCCAAATTATTGTTGTTCTTCTCATTTTTTGATGAATAGTACGTTTAGCATTCTATGTTGTATGGCAATATATGAGTAGCTCTGAATTGAAAGGTATCCAAGAAATATATTAATATTTAACGTGCCTCTAAAGGTTTATCCAATTAATTTGGTATATGAACCTGAGTTCTTTCTAATCTTACTTTTCCTGATACGTAGTTTGGGAACTCTGGCTTTAGGTGAAAGGGAAGAGATTAATATGGGACCTCTGTTAAACCTATTTATGACCAGGTGTGGCTCTGTTTGCTAAATAACTGAAATGAAATGACAGTGATATGAATGTTACTTATTTACAGATGTTTGTTTATAAATAAAGAATTAAGTATTTCAGCTGCTGCAATGTACTCCACATGCTCTGCAAGTGCTCTGCAAACCTGTGTGTTTCATGACGAGAATCCCCTGTCCTGCAAATAGGCTGAGCACGTTAATCCGGGTGCTGTGCCACGGGGGTCACTAAGCCTAAGGAAACCTTGAACGGAAGGTCCATAACTGCAGCGGGGCTTTTTTGCCAGATACATGGAGAGAAGGTACTGCGTGTTTTGCCTGGAGTCTCAACACCTGGAAATGCAGAACAGAACTCAGCCAGCCAGCGCAGGTCTGTGCTGCTGTCAGAGCGGGCTGGCGGCCGGGGTTCGGCATGCACAGGGGCATGCACCTCGTCACGCAGCGCCTGTGGCCAGGGGCGCTTCACAGCCCTTGAATGGCACAGCTACATCCTGCCCATGGCATCCCGTGTTATCCTGAAGTATCAGCTGAGTGCCAAATGTTTGGTGGTCGCTCCAGCTGCAAGGACACACTGGGCCAGGTACTTCCTCATGCTTGGCTTTACGTGTATTTCTCTTGTATTGTGGTGAACCCGAGCTGGTTTGTTCCAGTTATTGCCTCTGCTACATGTTTGAAAACAGAATAAAGCAGATGCAACAAAATGTAGGTTCAGCAAATAAATGAAAAAATAAGAGACTGTTGTGTACTGGGGCATTTTAAAAGGTATAGGACAAGTAAGTCAGAACCTGCAGGACTCCTTATAGAGAATGTGCATTGAGAGTACTTCAGAGAAGAAGCGCAACTACTGGAAGGAGAGAAAAGTTCCTGCTCATGCATCTAACAAAATCATCACGGCAAAGGAATTAAAATAATTCACAGCTTTCATGTACAAAATCAATTACTGAAATACTGTTAGGACTGAAGGAAACAGGATATCCAGATGCGGTGCAGTCACTTTAAGATTAATTTACTGTATTAAGCTTAACCCTGAGTGGTCATTTCTTTGACCTCTTAGGTATGGTGCTGGTCATTATTTCAAGGATTATTAGTCTTTACAGAATCACTTTTATAAAGATCTATCAACCTTTATTGTTCACACACAGTTTCAGTCACCCTAAAAAACTTTCCCAAAGGGAGCTGGCATGTAGGTGAGCCTTCTAAACTAGTCCAGGAGCTACATCATGGTTGAATTAACCCTCATTCATGATGTTTTAACATGTTCTTTGAGACAGAATCTGTGTGTGCTTTTTGTCTTAGTTTGTTGCTACTGGGATGAGTAAGAAGAAAGTTTTTATATGAATTTTTTTTAGTCCTTAAATTTTGGCCTGAAATGTTGACCATAAAATTAGGATCTACATGGACCCCCTTAACACTGCAGTACTTACTAATAGAAAATGATATGTATATAGAGTCATTCATAAAGCATGTGGAAAATATGTTCTACAGCTAATCCTGCCGCACAGTTTCATTTTTATCTTGTGCCACTGAGCTCTTCTCTTCCATAAAACCGAGTGGTATATTAATTGTGAAGGACAGTAGCTCAGAGTCATTCAAGCTAAAAAATTTCCCTTTTTGTTCTACGGAGATCATAAAAAAAAAGAAAAAGTAATGCAGAAATAAAAGTATGATCCTGGATAGTGGATTATGACCCAGAGGAAGGAATGTGAACGATGCAGCTGCAGAGAGGAATTTTAAGTGATGTATGTGAAAACTGCCAAAATGAAAACTGCAGCCGAAGGAAGTGAGCCAGCAGTCTAACCACAATCAATATGCAGGTTAAGTAAACAATTACAGCCTGCCAGGGGAACTGCAGTGTCTTCAGGTGTAAATTCTGATTTTACTTCATGGATACCTTTCTTGCTATTTACAAGGAGTGTAACGGATCTATCTTTTTATTTAATTATTTTGCAAGCTATAAGAGAAAGGCTGCTGCTGGTTTACTTTCAGTCCTTGCAAACAAATGATGCAAGTTAGTTAATAGTTGAGGCTGTTTTAAAAATCTGAAAACTGGTGAAATTATGAAGTGACCAAAAGGACAACTTATGCTATCAGGCAATGGTTAGAGAAGGAGGCATAGGAATAAGGAAAAAAATATGAAGGGGTGATATTAGACTATGTGAATGCTGAGCTTGGCCAATATAGAAGGCATCAACCCTACAATGGAAACAGTTGTGTTTTCAGCATTTTAGGATAGTTTCCTTATCAAATGTTAATGTGCGGAAAAGCCCTTGTTTGATAATTTAGCCGTTGATCTACCAGAAGATACTTATGCTCCTTGGAAGGTTTGCTATAAAGTTGCTAAATAGCTCAAAAGTATTTCAACACTATTAAAAGAGATGTGTAACCCCAAAACAGAGCTGAGATGGATTTGTAGATGAAAGTATTTCGTGTGTTTCACGTTGATCTCTTACCCCTTACTTGGGCAAAACATTTGAAACTAATAGCGTAGTAGGCAGCTGCTCTACCATTATCCCCTTATTTTGTATTTAAGTGCCCCAAAATAGCTTTATGCTTTAAAAATATCAGTTGCTCCTTGTGGACAGTAAAGCGCCAGATGGTATTTGTGTCCTTATGTTCAGAACAAATGAAGTACAAAGAACCAGCTACTCCCTGGTCTCTCACCACTGCATGTGTTGCTTAGGATTAGCTAAGGCATGTGATGTATCTGGGGGGAATGCTGTATAGTGGGATGTGGCAGAGCACACAAGAAAACAGGAAAGTAGACTTCATTAATTCTGAAGCCCCACAAAGAAAATTGTTTCATTTTACTTTCTCTCAGCATGTCTCTGTGTTTTTGCACTGAACGATTGCACTGAACGATTTTGGAGACTTTTTGTTGAGTACTGAGAAGCACCAGTGCCAAATGCTAGAAAAGAATAGCTGAGGAAACAATTTAAATTTCAAGATTTTATGCCAAGACATGATCCAAGACACAGTGTGACTCTGGACAGTGCAGTCAGACTGCAGCTGCAAGAGATCGGGACCAGATCAGGAAGGAAATATTCCAACAGATGTGATTTACAGTAGTGGTACAAGCAGTCATATGCTTCCTGCAGTTTTCTCTTATTAAATAAATGTTAGCAGTTTTGTTTTGGGTCATATGAAAATGTGAAAGACCAAATTTATCTGCATCTTAGAGGGGAAGCAATAGAATTAGATCCATATTTATTTCAGCTGATTTTGCACTTAGGGATGATGTGGTAGCAGAGCACTTGAGATGCTGACCCCATGGATTTGCAAGAGAACTTGTGTTTAAAATGAGGTTTGCGGATGGACTGTGGTATTGAAGTATTGTATGCTGGTGGGCTGCAGCAAGCCCTGTAGTTAGGCAGCACTGGCACTTGTTTTCCACAGACAGAAAGATAAAAGTTGTTACGCGGGATGCAGCTTCAGGGAATAGTGGGTGTACCTCCCAGAATTAAATCCCTCTTATCTTGGTATATTGGATGAATGTGTAAATAAATGAAAGTTCTCTTCTTTATTCAACTTTCTGTCAGAATGATGCAATAGACTTAAAAAAAAAAAAAAAAAAAAAAAAAAGGAATATAGAATTTGAGAGGAGTAGAGGAGCATAATACAATATTTACAGTTAACTAACACACTCCACACTCTGAAAAGTTTTGGAAGCCAGAAACCAGGGAGGTCATTTTCCTTATACTTTAGGTCTATCATTGTGTTTTCCTTATGTGCAATGTAAAGCTGCATGCATTTTTGGCTTTACTGAACTTCTGAAGCCAAAAGAGAATAATGTTTTTTCTGTGTCATATCACTTAAGACAGCAAATGACTATCTACTAGATTGCATTTTTCAGCCTTTGTACGTATATGCTACAGTAGCTGATCTGATGTTCTGTAAGAATTCCTTTTTAAATTGACTTAACGATTTATACAACCAAATTGTTCACATTTCTGAGTTGTATATGAAAGTAATGAAACAGGATAGAATTGTAGGCCAGCTACCTTTCTTGTCCTTATGTGATGTACATGAGGAAAACAGATACTTACTAGACACAGCAATGAACAGAGAATGACTGGTGGAAAGGGTTCATTTTCTGTACACAGCATCTCCGAGAGGACTTTTGGGTTTGCTCAAAAGGAAGCTCCGTTTATGTATTCTAGCATCTTAAACTGATGGGCAAGCTCTGCTGATGCAGTACGCAATAGCGAGCGTAGGGGAAGGGGTCACAGGGGTAAACTCATCAGTCTGTGAATCAGCTGGGAATTACTTCAGCTTTTCATCAGGTTGTAATAGCTGAGGAGTGCCTTTGCATCAATTTGCATCTCTGTGCTTCAGAAAGCCATTCAGGCTGCCAGGAGGAATGATATGAGATGTGGGAAACTGATTTGGTTCCTACTCTGGCAAAAGTATTTCCTTTAATTGCCAGTAAGTCCCATGGTTTCTGTCTGAAGCCCTGTATGGGTAAGGCCACACAAGTGTCTTGGGTGTCATGCTGGAGCACAGGAAGGCCATCCCTGCCTTCAGCCATCCTCTCTGCTTGATAGGAGTTATTGGATAGATTGGAGCAAAGCCCTTTTGATATCTATATGCCTCTTTAGGGCTGTAGGAACAGGCCTTTTACCTTTATCCTAAGTTCTACGTGCACACCTGAACACAGGTAGCTGCCTGGTAGGCGTGGGGAAAGGAGGCAAAAGGAGACAGTAGGAGTAAGCGTGGTAGTTAAAAAGTTTGATCTATTGAATAAAGTATTTTTTCTCATTATTATTTTTATAGTACAAAAAAGCAGGTAATACACAGTTCAGTACAAGAGCTAAAGGAACGAGTCGCCAGCAGAAGTACGGCCTGAAATGCTAATGGCTTTAAAACAAAGTTATGCCCATTTAAAAATGAATCAGTCAATTTTTAGGTAACTGCCATACAAGTAGAATGAAAACAAATTATCTCACAATTGATCAAGAGGTAAATAATGAAATATTCTGCTGCGTACTGAGGACACTGAAAATAAGGAAGTAGCATTGATAAACTGTGTTTGAGACTGAGATTTGTGTAATTGGTAAAATGAGCCTGAAACAGGGAAAAGGAGGGTAAGGTAGAGATTTTTGGACTGCCAAACCTACCTCCCATAGGCAGAAAAAGTTCAAGTCTATCCCAGTGATGACGGAGCTAGCGGTGAGCGCAAACAAGAAGAGCCCGCAGAGGAGGTCACGGCATGGATAGCAGCAGCCAGGGAGGCCAGTCTGGTCCCACTTCTGCAGGTTTGAGGGATGGGTTCCTTGCTTGGCCTTGTTCTGTCCGTCCTGCTCCGGCGGGTGCGCCCGTGAGCGACCAGTGCCACCAGTACTCGTCGCTTCTCTGTAGCGGAGCACAGCCACCTGTGTCTGGGAGGGCACGGCTGGATGTTCGGCAAGCAAGTGCAGGGAAAAGTAACGGGCCTGCTACGAGTCTGTTCCACAAGGCTGTAGGTAGGTGCCACAACCAGCAGAAGGTTTTCACTAATCCAGATGAAAATTGCCCGTGGTCAGGATAGAGTAATTAAAGTGTTTGCATGCAAATATAATGAGCTGGAGCAGCGAAATGAGGAACGTTAAAAGATTGCAAAAAGGAAGTGGGAAAAACAGTGAGGTCTGGCATGGGGTGTAGCAATCAAAAAGAGTAGATTTGCATGTTAATTTATGTGGTAGATTGAAGAAAGAAGTAGCAATAGTGTAGCTAGATTCCATTTGAATTAAAAGCACTTCAAAATCAGGGAATAATGGTTAGTAAAATTCTACAAATTTTGTGAATCTGTAGGACATTGTTGGGTTGGATTTGGTTACCAAGAAGGATCTTTTCAGTGCGCTTTATGGTTTAATGGTTTATGCATGGTTAAAGCATTAAATATGACCAGTAGTTGTGAACAGATGGGTGGGCAGCCCCACATATGGCAGTATTTAACTTCTTCAGTATAGCTTGAAGAACAAATGCTAATAATATTGTATTGGTTATTTCTGCTGATCACAGCTGACATTGCGGTTTGGTGGTTTTTTGTTTGTTTCTTCTGCTTTGTTTTCCACTCCATCAATTAGAGGCCAACTTTAAGGTTTCATTTAAGTAATGAAGATATTCTAGATGAGCTGATTGAAGAACAACATATTTTGTGTTATTCAGATAAAATTAAATGGTAAGATTAAGGCAAGTAGGTCTGTAACTGAGGATCTCAAGCCTAGGTATGCTATGGATGTGAATGATTAAATCAGTCTACCTAGGCAGCTCAGAAAAGCCTGGAACTTTCTTACTCAAATATTGAAAATTATATGGTATTAGTATCCAAAACGAAGACGGAAACATTGCAGAAAAAGTAACGGGACAAATAGTTATATAATTAAAAATAAATGAACTGAATGAAAAAAAAAAAAGCAAAAGAGCAAATAGATCTATGCAAAAAAGGTAGAGAAGCATAGGAATTAGGTGCATTGAACTAACGACAGGCAGAGCTAGGCCTCACACTGGGAATTAGACATGGTAAAATTTCCCAGCCGTAAGTCATAATTTCCCAGTCATAACTCACAGAAACAAACCACTAGGAAGAGCATGGGGACACAGAGGTTGAAAGTATGACCTAAAAAGTAAGAAAATACTTTATTCTGACCTCATTAGAGGTGTTGACCATGGTGGAAAATTGAAGTTGCCTCACAGGCGTGTGTCCATGGGCTTTAAAATAAAAATCTTTGCAGCTGAGATACAAAACGCAAGAAGCTTGATCTCAGGAAGGGTGGTGATCAACCAGTCCATGGCCAGAAAGAGGGAGGGGCTGGGTCACCAAGTCTCATATCTTATACCACATGGCAGCAGATATACAGTGATTAAAGAGAAGGAAATGCGAACTAGGGGCTGTAGGTGCATTAGACTGACCGTGAGGTTTTAGAATAAATATTGAAGGGAATGTGTGGATTAAACTTGTTGTCTAAAATGTTCTCATGTAAAGAAATTTAATATAGGTGCAGAACACAGATTACAGTTTGTGTGAGGCTCTCTTTAAACGGCTTTGTGAATACAGCTAACTCTATGAAATGACTTCAGCTTTCTTGTGGAGGACGAGTGAGTGATTATCAAGAAGGCATTTGAATCTACAAAGATTTCCCCCTAAGAATCACGCTCACTAAATGCCAAATTTTGTCCTGGAAGATAAGTGTGTTAGGCCCCGTACTAGTACTAAGCATAAATTAAATTGTAAATAGCAATTTGCTTAGCAGAACAACATATATTTCTATTTAAGCAATGCTGTTGTGAATGAGATGTAAAACTGCAGTAGACGTGTGCCAGAAAGGTTCCCCAGTAAATTCTTTCCTGACCACCAGAACCAGCAGTACGACCAAAAGCGTTCTAAATACCACATTTACTGTACTACATCTATAGGGACTGTAAGAAAAATAGGACAGTTACAGATTTCTTCCAAGCCTTTTGGGACAGTCCATTGGACTGAGGCTTTAGCAATTCTTCCTAAAACCGAGATGAGGAAGTGGTGGGCATTTTTATAACACAGGTCATTTTACTTCTGAAATTAGTGCTTACAGTACCTCTTACTGGTAAAAGTCGTGCTGGAAGAGGACTGTGCAATAATTAAGTTTACGCAATGCTGATAAATTAAAAATAAAACATGGGTGTAGAAGTTGCTTATAGGAGGTTGTTTAATCTTTCAGTTTTCCCCAAGTTAAATATCAAATTATTGCTAATGCTTGGCATCCATTGCAGGAATTTAGTTCAGATACACTCATCAAAAGTGCTCTTATCATTAGAGGGAATGATTGTGTCATCTCCAGTAGAATTATTCCACACCATTGGTATTTCTTGGCAGACTGACATGTTTTCACTTGACATTGCTGTAACCCCTGGGAAAGAAAGCGAGTCCTACCTTCCTGTGAATAATTCATCAGTGAGCCATCACACTCAAGTATTCCAAAGTAATCCTTTCTTTTGAGGGAGGAAGGGAGGGATACCAAAGCCCCTTTTTCTTTTCTTCTTTAACTTTAATGCTACCAGGCAGCCTTACCTCTTCATAAGCATTCTTCCATAGCAATCTTCCCTCCCAGCAAAGAGCCAGAGGTCCCTTCCAACCTAAACCATTCTGTGAACTAACACTCAGCACTGCTCTCTTGATACGTAAATTAATCCATATTATTTTTCCAAGGGGCTCAAGAGCAGCCCAGCTTTCTGAGAGTGATGGATTTTTAGAGTTGAACAAGAATGCCAGTAAATCAGACTTTTTCTCAAAAATCCAGCCAAGTAGTATGGCTCTTTAGTTAAAATATGCTAGACTATATTTTCTAATGACAGGGTATACCGACATTATTAGCCATGAGCATGCAGACCCCATATTAAACACTTGGCAGAACCAAAATTCTCCAAGTCCCTCTTTCTGGAAAGTGTGATGTTTCATATTCAATCAGACAATGAAGAGCTTAACATTCACAGGCATGATTAAAGCAGCAGCAAAAATATTTACACTATGTCAGTTTGCATAACTTGGAAGTTATAAAAAGTCGGGATTTTCTGTTTATCCGGATAAATGTTCCTATTGCTAATAACAAGCTTAAAAAGCATAAGTTAAAACATAAGACCCAGTGTAGCACATTTTCTTATTTTAGGTAAGCCATTCTTAGTTCTCCTTTTTGAAGGCTCTACTACTTGTATTTTTTTCATAAAAATGTATCAATAGCAGATGTTCACTTTATTCTTTACTTTTGCACTTCTAATATGTATTTTTCATGTCTGCTGGAAAAGCTTGGCTATCAGCTTAAAGCATGTTCTTGATAACAGGCAGGCAAGGGCTGGATGAGCCATTCCTTTATTCTTATGTGCAATATCTTGGGTATTCGAAGGGCTCTTTAGTGATCCCTTCCCCTAAGAAGCTCAAATAATTCCTGGTATTTTATTAATCTGTCAGAGCAAGGGTTGCTTCTGAATTTATCTTGGTATTTCTGTCTGAAACAGCTGTGCAGCCTATGCTTCAAATTGCCAGCATTAAATCAACATATTTTTCCTCCTCATTCTTCATCAATTTGTCATATAGATAAGCCCACTACCTGCACTAGCAATCTTCCATTATCCACTGTTCTCGCTGGTTTCTTCCATATACTTCCATCAACACCCACAGAGGCTTTTTACTCTCAAATATATTCTGTCTGTTTCTCTTTAGCTTTTTTAACTCTGCTGCTTAAGACTGCAGATAGCTAATGACTCTAAAAATTGAGCATGTCATATGACTTATTTTGCCAGTGATATAGCTAGGTGGTTTGGACTTTAATCTCTTGACATCACATAAAGGAAATAAAAGAGAGAGAGAGAGAGAGAAAAGCAACAAGAGAAAAATGCATCTTGATGATTTTTGTTATTTATGGTAACTAGCATCCAAATTTCTTTTCTAATTATTGAAACTATACACACTAAAAATTTACACATTATGAGAAAGTGAATGAATACACCTTACCCTCCATTATGAACTATGCAGGAAGTGCCCTTCATGATCAGATTTTTACCCCCATGAAATGTAATTATTACTCAGATTCCTGTTTTTTTCATATATTTGCTTGTTCTTAAACGTGCTTCCATGACATGTATATGTAACCTTCCTAACTAAGATGGTCTTATTTGCATTGTAAAACAGTAAAGAATGTCTAATGTCAGTATTATAATGAATACTGGATTTAAAAGCTCATGCCTCATTTTTCTACATGCTGTATTGGCAGCAGAGTGTTATAGTCTGTCCTGATATTTCACTGTATAAATTAGACAGCTAAGGAAGGAAAAGGAAAAAGAGCAGATATAGATTAAGTGACCTGTTCTAGATCACAACGCACAACTTTGACAGCATAAGTAGATTTCCAGCCCAACCTACTAAATTTGGAGTCATGAAAAATGTAATCCTCATTTTTAGGAAAAGGTGTGGGGTTTGAAAATGACTTGAATTTTATTTGTATCCTGTCTCTGCTTCTCTACATAAATGGCTGCTTACAGTGGCTGTTGTAAACATCATTTAAAGGTTTTTCAAAAAGTACTGTTTTCACTTTTCAATTATTCATTTTTTACACTTAAGAAAAATATTACTAAAATGAAAAAAAATGCATAGGAAGAAAGACGTTGCGAAGACTTGCTGCTTTTCCTCCCTTAGAGCACAAGCACAAGCTGAAAAGGGGCATATGTTTTTCATAGCGTGTAACCTCTGCATGTGGGCACGTTGGGTACTAAAATAAAGAAAGAGCTGCCAGACTTTTGTACAAGGGATGTATTTATTTGCAAAGGAAAAGATTAGCAAAAATGTCAAAACACCTGAATAAAAATTAATTCAGAAATAAAACAAATGGGAGACTACTCTAGAAGTGTCTGTAATTGTGCAAGGTGCTTGCACATAAATACTTTAAAAGAGATATTTCCTCTTTCAAAACAGACAGAAGCTGCTGATTCCCTCCGCTTCCCTGTTGCTGCTGCGGGTGCCCCAGGCTTTTTCCTCTAGTGCAGCTGTGCTCCTCTGAAATAAATGGCACTTCCTGGGGACTACATCTTTAGTTACTGGTACAAGAGTCGTCATAACGTGCAGTGAGATATTTCAGTAATGCTTTCAAATGACTATTAAAACACAACACTGCATAATAAAATCACAATTGCATGATTGTGGATAAAGCAACCAGTGACACAGCTACCTACAAATTATTGCCCTCAAAGAGGAACTAGTAGCAAAATTGTAGGGCAGCAAGGAAAAGCCTAAAAAAAAAAAACAGACTCTCAGTGGTGCAGTCTCACTGCTGTCTGCCTCTTCGTAGCTCCCTCCCATTTTTGTGTTTTGGCTTACAGTCTCCAAAGTTCTGAGTTTTCACAGCTCAGCTCATCTATTGCCTCACATCACAGGGAATTATCATTCAGGCCAATATGAAAACTGGAAAAGCAACTTCAAAATATACCACTGCTATCAAGCAGATCCCAGTTATTTCCTATATAAAGTTAAACAATATTTAAGAATTATAGCAAAGAGTTCCCTTCTATTTCCCAATATCTACCACTAAAGGCTACAGACTATTCACATTTAAGTTGCTTCTGATGCAGCACATCTTGCTGGCTTCTCAGCCAAGGGCTTTACAACAGTCAAGGCTGTTGATCTCAAAAGAGGCCAGGGACACCTTGCCTAATTCTAAGTACTTTGTGCGTCAAGTAGGATGGCAGTGTATCAAGGCATTGGGATTATCAGTGGAGAGCAATGCATGCCTCGTAGGGCAATTACATACAGACTTAAGAGTTCTTCTGGGTGCTTGCAAAGCGAGCCCCCAAACAACTAAGAGTATAAGGCCTTGGGCTTTTTTCTTTCCATATTTCTGTGCTTTTGGTTTTGGTCATTTGCTTATTCTACCCTTAAATACAGTTTGCTGTTTGTCACATTTCTTTTTTCTCTTTTTTTAATTTGAGGAGCTAGGCTTGTCATCCCACACTCTTGAAGGCAGTGAAAGTTACATCTGTAATACAAACAGGAAGGGAGCAGCACTTCAAACACCAGCATATTTTTCACGCAGACTCTGTGTACTCATAAAACGTTAGAATTTAGGATCTTTCAAGTGACAACTATGACTGCCTCACTTAATGTCATATTTCTAGAAGACCCTTTCCCAGCCAATGCTCTTTAACCATCCTTCCCCTAAAGAAAAAGGAGACACAGGTCTTGTGTTTAAGCTATTTCTTCTCCAGGTGGAAACATTTCCTATGACATTCTGCATTGTACTTATTAAAGAGTATGTGGTACGTGCTTGAGTATACCAAGACCACATTGTTTTCTTTGTGTGGCTCATAACATTTGCCCAATTATCAAATCTTTGTGAATTCACTGATCTTTGTAACAGGATTTCAGTCTAATCTTGCATTCTAGACTATTTATTTTATCATCGGAACTGTCAAAATTGATAGTAAGTACTTTGGCAGTTTGTCTATTTAATGGCCAGTTTATTTGGGAACAATTAGTTATCTCATATATTTCCGGCATGTGTTTCTGAAAACAGTCTGTCTCCGCACTATTTGAGAAAATCAGTAACTGAAACGTGAACTGTGTGCTGCTAAGCTAGATGTATATTCTAGTTTTGTTTTCTGCTTGGGGAGGAATCAGGTTCCAGCTGGAATGGTCATTTGTTCTCTCTCTGTATTTTGTTTCTGGTAGGTGGTTCTGCAAGCCTGCAGGGTAGTGTTACGGGATAAAAACCTCCTGAACATACCCTAAATGTGCTTACCAGTAGGTGCTCTGCAGATACGCAGATTTACCAGGTTAGAATATTTGTAATTTAAAGGATATTAATTTCTTTATATCTTAGATAGGATTTTGAAGTATCAGAGAAGAAATGTTTGCATTTATCTTCAACAGATTCTTTGCATTAGTGTAAGGAAATTATCCCCATAAAGATGTCCGAGGAAAATAGACTCATCTGATTCTTTAGTAGCTTAAATGCATCACTTAATTTCACCTGTTTCTTCATATATTTATGTGTGTGTATGAATACAAATTCTCAGGATTAACATGTTAGGGAAAGTTAAGAGCTGCTGGAAAGGGGACAGTGGGCAGTTTCTCAAATTCAGCATAATTGAGACTAGAGATGCAAGCAACTGTTCTTGGAATTGATAGCTGTACCTAATTTTCTTCTGATGATTTGTGTCATTTTGAAAATACATGATTTTAAAGATGAAGCCTTCTATGAAGCTGTCAAAATCTTACAGTTCACATTTCAGAAATAATCAAATTACACCTTCTATACTTAACTAGAGACCAAAGTGCTTTTCACATGCAGCATTGCATTCAGCACAAAAACAAATGCTAATGTGACTATCGGTACAGGACCAAACTTTATCTGAGATCTGGGGTGTTGCCATGGCAATTCCAATTGTTGGAAAAAAAATCCCCTTTTGTGCTTCATTCTGACATTATATTGCAAAATGATGATTATGAAGAAACGTGCAACCCGAAAGGAGGAAAATTCTCCTTTGAAGATGTAAAACATACTTTCTATCCCATTTACTCTTTGTGAAACTCTGTGTGCCCAGATTTCTGAGCTCTGTTTTTTGCAGATTCAGGTACATTATTTTTCAAACTGTCATAATAATGCAGAATGTTATTTCTCCCAAATGCAATAATCAACATAATAAGAAACTCCGAGACATATATCCCATTTACTATGCAAATATCAATTTCTATTACATTATGCTGCAGACATGGACCTCACTGTTGCTTAACAATACTTCCTACAGTAGTTGAAACATCTAAAATAGAAAACTTGCCTATGTTATTTATGCATACCAACTGTATAATCTATGTAAAATACAATCAGAACAGCTCATAACAGTCAATTAGATCAGTCACTTTTGTTTCTAGTTATAAAACTGTTTTTCTACCAATACATCTCACTGTGAGAAAATTGATAAGGATATTACCTATTCCTTGCTAAATCGATATAAAACAAGCTTTAAATCTAAAAAACAAAAAACAAAACAAACAAAAAAACCCCACTGCTTCCAAAAGAGAAACAAATGAAGAGGTAAAGTTCGGATTTGGTTTGCACTGCAGTTCACACTGAAGTTTATTGTACATCCCTTTATGTAGGGATAAAATGGGAAACACTTCCAGAAGAGGACTAATTCTTGCAGTGCTGCATTGCTGCTTTATAAATAAATCATTGTCCTTTCTCTATTGATCACTGGAACAATCCAGTCGAAGAATGCTGACTTAGTGCAGCCCTTCTTAGTAGTGCTGGATTGAGAGAAAAAGCCTGGTAAGTGGGACCCAAAAGCAGGGAGTAAGGAAAACCCCACACCTGTTAGAGATCAGGTTTGATACGTAAAATCCAGCCCTTGCTTTATTTCTTACCTCCAAAACTGCTTGACAAAGAAGTCAATTTCTTTTTTATTATTATTATTTCTTTTTTCCCCTTTCTTTCTTTCTTTCTTTCTTTCTTTCTTTCTTTCTTTCTTTCTTTCTTTCTTTCTTTCTTTCTTTCTTTCT